>NC_141031.1:8887500-8905000 GCF_052040795.2 Danio rerio
TTGGAGAACCACTGCTTTAGTGATATAGACACATTATTGGTGTACTGGGACAGAGTGGGTTTATACAGTAACATCAACTAATATTGGCATCCTTGATTAACGTGAGCAAAGGCACATGTGGGGAAAAAAAAAAAAAAAAAAAAGCTTTTGCTTAAAAATCAATGCTTTACAACCTGTGGGACGCTGCCTTTCACAGCCCCTTCACATGGGTGTTTGTGCAGTAGTGAAAACATTTTGTCCAGTCAAGTGTAGTGTGCTGTTTCAGACATTGTTATAGTTACAAAACAAGATCACATTTGTATTTGCTCAAATCTAACAGATGCTAGGCCAAAACTTCATTAATTCAGATAAATCTGCCCTGTGAAGTTCTAGTCTGAATGCCTGTTTCTGCTGATGGTCTACCTGCTTTTTGGCATTATCTGATATTGATTGTCCTGTTTTGTCTAAAAAGTGTCAGCCTAAGGCCCAATCCCAATTCTACTCCTTAGCCCTTCCCCTTACCCCTTGTTTTGCGCATGCACACCAAGGGGTAGGGGTGTCCCAATTCTCTTTAGCTCGAAGGCATAGGGCTAAGGTTAAGGGGTGAATAGGCCTTCGAATTAAGATTTTTCAGGGCCACACATGAAATCAAGGGGTAAGAAAATTTCCCAGAATACACCTGCCACAATGGCAGTATTGCTGAACCCGGAAGTAAGGAGATCCACAAATTAGCATTTTTTGTCATTATTACGAATATTTAAGACAAACAAACACACTTTAATATATTCATAACCACGTTCATTTTTTTACTGTCATGCTTTAAAAAAAAGAAAAGAAAAAAAACCCGCTAAATTTCGCGATCTATAATCCCTATTAATAACTCCTGTACAGCAGTCCCACAACATTCTGACACTCGAATACCCTGTTAGTAATGTCCAGTGGCTCTCAATTGGCATTTTACAGTGTCTGCTATAATGCTAATGTTGTTTTTGTGTGTTTACATTGATGAATATGGCCACTGTGTAAATGCGCAGAACAGTTACGATCTTATTGCCAAATTAGATCTTTATGATAACCTAATATATGCCTTCAGTGATTTCCTGAAGATAAATACAGAAAAATAAAACAACTGGAATAACTACAGTAGTCGCGATTGTCTGATCTCATGATCTCAGCAGGAGATGGTGATGACATATGATGACTTGTGCAGGTGCTGTAGTGCGGTCCCAATTCTTAGGTGTAAATTTTGAAGCCCTTCCTCTAAACCCTCGGTTGTAAGGGCCAAGGGGAAGGGGTAGGGGTACAAAAATAGAATTGGGATTGGGCCTAAGTTTCTTTGGGCTTGGTGATGTTTACTAAAATCATTGAGTGTTTAATCAGTTAAGTCAGTTAACAGTGTTTTGTTTAAGTATGTCACCAACACAATAGTGGACTTATTTAAAAACTGCAATGGCTGCAGAAACATATGTGCTCTAAAAAAGATTGTGATCCACTGGTTTAACTTGATGATGTTTTGCTTTAAAATGAACAAAATAGCTTTTATTTTATAGAAAAAAAAATGATTGCAAACAGTTTTGTCAAAAACAAATATCTTTGTTAAACCTGTGTGGCATAGTCACTGGCACCCCTATGAGTTCATACAAGGTTAAGTATATTCCAATTGAAATGTCTTATTATTTTTGTACACCTGCATGTGGAGAAAAAGGAAACTATGTTAAATAACCTCCTATATCACAAAATTGTAAATCCGAGGAAACAAAAAGCAGGGTTGCCAGGTCCAAGACATCAGACATCAGACATCAAGCTCAAAACCTGCCCCAGGAAAAGCCATATTTTATTTTAGATTTTGTAATAAACATACTTCTAGAGCTCACATACAAAAAAAAAAAAAGTTAAAATACTGACTGGCTTTCAGTACACCAAACTTATAACTACCTCACTCTTCATTTTTCTTTTCTTTTTTTTCTTTTGGAAAAATGCTCCCTTACAACTCCCCTACAGCTAAACAGCCGAGTTTAACCATTTCTGAATCCATTCAGACAATTTCTAGTCTGGCTGGAGCTCTTTTATCTTATTAAATCAGATGAGACCATTCACTTTAAAATGACCAAAGAGTTTTGATAATTTTTCTATTGAAAGCTTTACTCTTGTAGTTCTATCTTGTACCAAGACTGATGTAAAATGAAAAGTTGCATTTTTAGACTGATATGGATGGGAACTATAATCTCATTCTGGCAAAATAATCCAGGCACTGATATAGTGCAGCACCTGCTGCTTGCACAGGGAGTGCACCATGCAACTATGAAGACATGAAGAATGAGCTGTAATGCTCCACCACCACTTCATCATAAATGCAACATATATAGTCTGATTTAATGTATTCATCTAACAAATCAACCTTTTCCATTCAGAGAATTACAGTCATTGAAATCTCGGAATGAAGAAACAACGAATTCTTCTAAATTGTTTGCAAAGCTCAAATTTAATATTTGGAATCACCAATAAAATTTACCAACTACTATTTCTTAAATTGACGTTCAAAGCGTTAGAATCAAGCAAAAAAAAAAAAAAAAAAAAAAAACGGATGCAGGAAAACTATTTTAAATAATTATTGTAAATAATGAGTTCAGCAGGTCAAACAAATTACGAAAATATGAAGTTGTAGCTGCTTCATCAAAAGTTGGCTCAGTACAAAAAGATTTTGTAAATTTACCTCTGTTCGTGAGGCAAATATTCGTGAGATTCCAGCGTGTTTTCTGAACCCAGAAGATTCATAAAAATTGAATAGCCCCAAATAGAGAATCATAAATCAATAATGATCAATGATTGGCTCCTTTGGCAAGGCAAGTTTATTTATATAGCACATTACATACATGGAGGCAATTCAAAGTGCTTTACATAAACAAGAATAAAAGAGACAACTATAAGAAAAATAAAAGTAAATTATAAAAAATTTTAAAGGTATACAGGTTATAATAGAATGAAAAAGAGAAGAAAGACAATAGCGCGATCTGTCGGACGCAGCACAGTGCTCATTCATTAAAGGCACAGCTAAACAGATTTGCTTTCAGTCTTGATTTGAACATGCCTAATGTTGGAGCACATCTGATCATTTCTGAAAGCTGATTCCAGAAGCGGGGGGCATAGTTGCTAAAAGCTGATTCACCCTGCTTTGACTGAACTCTTGGAATTTCTAGTTTATATGATCCTAAAGATCTGAGTGATCTGTTAGGATTGCATTCAGTCAGCATATCTGTAATGTATTGAGGTCCTAGGCCATTTAGTGATTTATAAACCAGTAATAATACTTTAAACTCTATTCTGAATGTAACTGGGAGCCAGTGTAGAGACCTGAGTACAGGTGTGATGTGTTCTGATTTCATTGTTCTGGTTAGAATTCTGGCCGCAGCGTTCTGGATGAGCTGCAACTGTCTGACTGTCTTTTTGCGAAGGCCAGTGAGGAGTCCATTACAGTAATCCACCCTGCTGCTGATAAAAGCATGAACAAGTTTCTCTAAATCTTCACTGGAAACAAAGCATCTGATTCTAGCAATGTTTCTGAGATGATAGTATGCTGATTTACTGACTGCTTTGACATGACTACTGCAACACAGATCTGACTCCAGAGTCACACCAAGATTCTTGACCTTATTTATTGTCTTGTGCCCCTTAGTGCCAAGGTACGCATTCACCTTGAGAACCTCATCTCTGTTCCCAAACGCAATGACTTCAGTTTTCTCTTTGTTTAACTGAAGAAAGTTTTGGCACATCCAACTGTTCATTTCAACAAAGCATTGGCAGAGGGTGTCATTGGGGCTGTAGCCATTAGGCAGTAAGGCTAAGTAGATCTGAGTGTCGTCAGAATAGCTGTGGTAGGAGATTTGGTTCTTTCTCATTATTTGGCTCAGAGTGAGCATATAAAGGTTGAACAGGAGAGGTGCCAGAGTTGAGCCTTGTGAGACTCATTACATCTTCCCCCATTCAAAACTTTATGACTGACACCTTGTGTAGTGTACAGCCTTTAGCTACACCAAACGGGCCAATCACAGATTTTATGCTCTACGTCATCATGACACGTACTGTAGTTATATATTTTTTGGAGAGGTGTGGGTCAGGGTCCGATAAGCAATATGCGATGGTGTGAAGGTGGAGCTATAGTGTGTACTTAATGCAGAAGTATAAATCAGCCTTTAGTAAAAGGGTTTGAATGACCACACACACACACAAAAAAAAAAGAATGGGAGAATTTCAGTTTGCTTACTACAATATGATATCACCCACATCGCCACAAACAATCTGTGGAGAAAAAACCCTACTCTCTTTCATTCCTAATCTCAACCATCTTCCGTTTGTTCTTAATATTTTGAACAAAATAGGATTAAACTATAAAATTTTTTTTTATCTCACCCATAATTTGCTCATGTTAACCAAGATTGCCAACATTAGCAGAGCATACTGTATTATTCTGCTCTTAAAGGGTCTCAGCAGCATATGAAGCCCCACCTGATATCCAGCCTCTTACTGATGGGAAGAGTTGTTGTGAAGGGTGAGTGTCATGTTTTGGCTGATCTCCAGGATGCTCTGGAAGACATCATAAGCCACAGCGAACAGGAAGTAGACGGGCAGAAGCCAGTGGAGTCTGTAGATTCTGTCACTTGCTGTTAGAGGAACCACCAGATGCCTGCAAACAAGAGGAACTGATGAAGCAGTAGAATGGAGAAACACAGATGTGCCAGTGCTGCAGTTTACTCACTTAAAGCGCTCCGATCTGGAGGTCCTCAGCATGAGGAAGATGAACAAGCCCACCTCCGTGTTCAATGAGAAGGAAACCACTTTGTCAAGCATCACAACAAATCCCTGTACAATGACAATTGAGATAAATATAATATAATAAAATGTAAGATAATATAATATAATATAATATAATATAATATAATATAATGTAATTTAATGTAATATATTCATTCATTCATTCATTTTCTTGTCAGCTTAGTCCCTTTATTAATCCGGGGTTGCCACAGCACAATGAACCGCCAACTTATCCAGCAAGTTTTTACGCAGTATAATATAATAATAATAATAATAATGATAATATAATATAATATAATATAATATAATATAATATAATATAATATAATATAATATAATATAATATAATAATGACTGATAAGATTCTTGACCTTATTTTTTGTTTGACCATTGGAGCCAAGGTACGCATTCACCTTGAGAACCTCATCTCTGTTCCCAAACGCAATGACTTCAGTTTTCTCTTTATTTAACTGAAGAATGTTTTGGCACATCCAACATTTCATTTCAATAAAGCATTGGCAGAGGGTGTCATTGGGGCTGTAGCCATTAGGCAGTAAGGCTAAGTAGATCTGAGTGTCGTCAGCATAGCTGTGGTAGGAGATTTGGTTCTTTCTCATTATAATGTAATGTAATGTAATATAATATAATTTAATGTAATAAAATACAATATGATATAATATGATATAAAATAATGTATTATAATGTAATGTAGAATAACATAATATAATATAATGTAATATAATATAATGTAATATAATACAATAATATAATATAATATAATATAATATAATATAATATAATATAATATAATATAATATAATATAATATAATATAATATAATATAATATAATATATTTTTACCATGGAAATCATTGCTGTTATAGTATTATTGATCTACATCAACACATTGTTAAATATTTTCTTAATATCTTGTATCTACAGTATCTCTTTAAAGTAGGTATTAATCTATTAATCAACCTGAACTATGAATGAACAATGCATTTATTGTAATTGACAAATTTAACATTTACTAAAACATTATTTAAAAGAAGTTATACTTATTAATATTAGTTAATGCACAGAGTTAACATGAACTATTATGAACTATTATTATACATTAACTAATGGTAATAAACATGAGTAAATACTGTACTAAATTTATTGTCTATTGTTTGTTAATGAACTAATGTAACATTACTGTAAAATCTTACAAATGAATCTAGAAATATTTACTATATATATATATATATATATATATATATATATATATATATATATATATATATAGTTTCATCAGTTTTAGTATTTTGCATATAGATATATTTAATTCATCTTTACTGATTATTTTGTTTAGTGTGTTATTTAGATAAGATTAAGGTATTAAATATTATGCATGTTTTTCACATTCCCTTTTTTGATTTATTATTCCAATCAAATATTGTAATAAAGGAAAAAATCAAGAGATTAATAATAATTTTGGCAGGTATCTGTTGCCATTTATTCCTAAATGCAGTGTTTAAAGAAAACAGACAATAAACAGACAATGATACTAAAACAGCGTTGACAAAAATACTAAAACCACACTGTTTCCATTTAATATTTCTCTTAAAGCTGCTACATTTTATTTAGAGGTCCATCTTTACAGTTTATTAGTTGTTTGTTTATTATCATTACTAAAATATTTATTTATTGTCTGTTGTTTACTTTTTTATCATCACAGCTCTTATTGTTGTTAAATGTTACTGTGCGTTCACACCAAAGGCGGCGAGAGCATCACATTGATCTCGTATTTACGGGACGTTGCAGCAAATCAGTTACTTTCTCATATAAAAACATGCTTTCTAGCGTGAAAATGTTGTTGATCAAATTTATTTAACTATGGAAGATCAAGTTGTTGTGCGTAATGTGGCTTTGCTCCATTTATTCAATAAGGGTCCATGTCTGAAATATTCTGAAGCAGCAGTACTGTTTTGTGGCATGTTGTGATTGCAACTTTTTTTTTTTTTAAGAAAAAAAAAATAATAATAATCACTAGCCCCTTTCACACATACAGACCTTTCCGGAAAATTGCCGGCAATTTTCCGGAAAGGTTGTATGTGTGAACAGGTCCTTTTTGAAAATACCGGTAAATTCGTTCTGGCTATTTTCCGGAAAGAGAAGTTGTAACATTACCGGCAATTTGCCGGAATGCTGCGCTGTGTGAATGCAGAAGGAAGATTCCCGTAATAAGCGCGTGCACGTCTAGAACGTGCTGACGTGAGACGTCTGCTTTAGCCAATCACAACAGTCAGACGCATTCACGTGCGCGCGGTTTGTGAGAATAAAAGCCTTTGAATATTTTTCCAGACACATTTAGCTGCTAGAAGTTAGTCAGATCACGTTTATATGTTCTTCTTAATGCCAACTGTGTAAATAATCATCAACGAGATGCTTATGATAAGCCGTTGTTTGTTTACCTTCAAGCTTTGCGTGCGCCTATGAGCGCCTGCACACGTAAATATTATGAACATCTCGACATGCGAAAGTGATCCTGCGAAAGTTGTTCACAATATTGATCATCCACAGAGTTTGTGATGTAGTCAAATGTTTACAAACACAAGCGCAGCCGTTTAAAGCTCATTTGTGGTGAATGATGTCAGAATTTACCGGTATTTTGGAATGGATGTGTGAATGCTCTTTTCCGGAAAATTTCCGTAACGTCCTCGCCTGTGTGAACAGCGCTTTTTTGAATATACCGGTAAAGTCGTTCCGGAAATTTTCCAGATATTTACCGGTATCACTGTGTGAAAGGGGCTACTATTAACTTTTTCTCCCAGTAAGAAAACATTGTAAATAAATGGAAATCCAGCAATCCCAATCATCAAACACTTGGGAAAAACCAACAAATTCACAGGACTTTGTTCCCTAGATTGTGGACATCTACATTTCGACTGATAGCCGCCGAACCGCATCATTGCTCATTACCATTAAGTTGATTCACATACTATCTGTCCTAAATAGTATTTGAAAATAGAATTAGTATGTCCCTAATTGCAATATGTTGAAAAGAGTATGCCAAACGTTCCCTGATGGTTTACTATTTCTGGTAAAAATTTTAAGTGTAGAAGCGTCCATACTCTATTTGCTGATACTGCCCACAATACATGGACGCATGAAACCAACCGTCAAGTAGAAAAGCTTCGGTAAAGATGTTTGTATGACTGTTAATCAATATATAGCCAACTGGAAAATATTCAAATCGTGTTTTCAGTGTTATATTTCATCTGCAACAACAATGTGAACTTATATCAAAATATGTTTGGACATTAATGTCTGAATTCAAAATTATCCAAAGACCTGAGGAGATTTCTCTGCATGAAAGACTCGTGAATGGCAGATTAACCTGCAGCTGTCTCTCAAATAAGGTAGGAAATTTAATATGAAAAAATGTGGATGATGTCTACTGTTACACATTTAAAAGCATATATTTTCCCTTCACAAAAAAGTACATACTTTTAGGGCATAGTATAAGTATGTGAATTGGGGCGCATCATTGGTTTCAAAACTCCTCCACATCCACACCGCGAACACGCACCGAGCTGCTGCTTGACACTTATCAACGCCGCCTCCCATTGAAAATGAATGCTTCCATCTACTTTGACACTAGAGCTGTGAACCTACACTAGTCTCACGGTTCGGTTTGGTTACGATTATCATGCCATCGATTCGGTTCTATTCGATATTTCGGTGCATCACGGTGCATTGACGGTGCTTTTCATACACAGTTTTATATTTTCTTCACAGCAGCAGTTCTTGTATTAAAATGTATGAATATATTTATATTTATATATTATTTGTAATACAATTTTGTCATTTAATACAAACAGTCAGATATATAAACTGTAACTTTAAACAAAACGAGCATTTAGCAAATAATATAAACAAATATAAATATCCAGCTCAATTTCTGATCCTTGTCTAGTTCTCTTACACCTCTTTGATTGGTCACACCCTCAACAAAAATGGTTGCGATTGGCTCTTGCGTGCTGCACTCTTCAGATGAGTGGCTGATAAGATGACACTGATAAGTGGCAGGCGGCAGCGGCGATCTCACAGCTGATGTATGATAGACACGGTGGAGAAAACTCTGCAGACACGCGCTCGTTTCTTTATCCAGAAGTAACGCTGTAAAACAGCCGAGAGGAGAAGAAAAGCCACGCCAGCAGGTCAAATGGGCCACTGTGTGTGTGTGTGTGTGTGTGTGAGAGAGAGAGAGAGAGAGAGAGCGAGAGAGTAAGCGAGAGAGAGAGAGAAATGGAGTACTTTCATTCTCTCAATCGCAGTGAAATGGGGCTTTTGTTGTATATGTAAGTGAAACACTGATCCAGCAAACACACACAGTGAAATTGAGCACAGTTTATGAGTTTTAAGTAGTTAGAACGTTGTAAATACTCATATACGCAATACGCATATGAGGTAAATGACATCAGTAATTACCAGTTATGATTATTACTGAACCGATACTGAATTGTCCGCGTCTGCATCGCGGTGCACCGAAGAAACGATTAATTTTGACACCTCTATTTGACACTCTCGCCACTTTTGGTGTGAACGCACAGTTACATTAATGTTAAATGGGTGAAGTGAAATGTATTCAGCATTTGTGTGATTTTTACATCGGTGTCTACATTATACTCAACTGAAATGAGTAAAAGTTTTCATTCTATTTAATTTTAGTTCACTTTTTAAGTATACTTTTCACCCTCAAAACCACCTTTCTGATTAAATAACAATTGTTGATTTTTCCTTTTCTTTCTTTTTTTTTAATCAACACAAACCTCTTGAACATCGTCTGAACTCGAGGAATCAATGCAGTAAACTTCCTCTCTAATCACTATTGGCTGCTTGATAAATCCCTTACATTTATTCTGTGCACATCCTCCTTTTCTCTGTGCAATTCAGTGTAATCCGCCTCCAATCCAGTTGCATAAAATATTAAATATTTCAACCTAATACACTCAGATCATCACTAGAATAAACTCCAGAGCTTGAAATAATCACCAACCTTCGGATCACAAGCTGAAATGACAAAAATGAGACCAAAAGCCAGAAAGGACATGAAACCGCTGAAAAACCTAGAGGAGGGAAAGCAGAGGCTGTTGAGTCTGGGAGTTATTGCGATTTATCAAAGCCAGTGTTTTTTTTTAATGCACCGAAAGCCTTTTTATTATCAGAGTGCAGGAATATGCTGGCGGTGTGAGCGGTGACGGGCTGTAAAAGCTTAAAGAAATGGTGTGTGAAATGATGTGCCAGGGCTGAATGTAGAGTTTACCGTCTGCAGTGCTGTGATGTTCTCCAGCGTGAGCTATGATCTGCCAGCCATGCCACATTCTCTGGCCACAGAGAGCCCACCAGCCCGTCCACTGTAAACAAACAACAGCAGAGCTCACAAACAGCGAAATGGTCATGAGGATTACTAAACAGTTTATTAGCTACATTAAATGCATCTGTTTACCTTAATGTTTCAAATAAATTTGGAAAAATAAATTAGGTGCAGTCCAAAATTAATATATACCTTGTCATAATATATATATATATATATATATATATATATATATATATATATATATATATATATATATATATATATATATATAGACACACACACACAGACACACACACAATGATATACATATATATACATATATATATATAAGTAAAGGAGCTGAGCCGAAAGGTTTATATATTTATTATTTATATGTTTTATATACACACACACACACACACACACATACATACATATATATATATACACACACACACACATATATATATGTATATATGCTCATCTCCGCTCAGCTCCTTTTCTTATATATGTATATGTATAGATACTTAGACATAGACCACATTACGGCTGCCGCTTTACAAATATGCCTGGTCTATCCCTCCCTCACTCATAAAAAAACCCCAAGATACTTGAACTCCTCTGGGGTAGGGACTTTCCTCCAAGTAGGGCAAACCACTTTTTTTCCAGTGGAGCATCATGACCTCGGACTTGGAGGTGCTGATTTTCATCCCAGCAGTGTCACACTCGGCAACAAACCGCCCCAGTATATAAAAAATACTACTACTACTACTACTACTACTACTACTACTACTACTACTACTACTACTACTACTACTAATAATAATAATAATAATAATAATCAGTCAGCCCACAGCTACATGTCTTTTTCTCCGCCCTTTAATCCATTACTCATATGTATAATAAATCATTTTTTCCAACTAACCTACTCTGTTTCACCACAACTACGTACTGCAATCGCTCCCTCACACAGCATCCAGATGCGAGCTCACACTCACTCAACATTAACAGATGGAGTGTGTCACATGAAACTAACTGTAATGTGTCACACAGGCGATCGGAATTCATGCGCTGGACATAATTCACACTGACACCCTCTGCTGAGAGCTTTGCTGGACCAGACCCAGAAACAGGCTTCAGCCGCTCTGATAGATGCAGCAGGAGGAGGAACAGATCCAAGATCAGTCAGAGTCCAGACTGAGATACACACACTCATGTGTACAACATGCTGAAAATTGACATTCACTAAGCAAATCAGAGGGAGGATTCAAGCAGATCTGAGTTTGCTTCATGGAAATTGCTTAAATGATTGAACTGAAACGAATTATTTATGTATTCATTAATTACATTTTAGGAACAGATTCAATGTAGTTATGTATGAATAAGAAATGTAAACAATACATTTAAATACATGTATACAACATACAGTTTGGAAAAACAACACAGTCTTACTGGAAATGCGTGCGTCGGTGTACACTTTTGTGAAACCTCAAAAACATACCTCGGTGTAAGCTTGACTGCAGATTCTACTTAAAGTGAACACTATGGGGCAGTATGATGCCAACAACATTTGTTTCTTTTCACATTACATTAGTGTACATTTTGTACACTTCTTTGTATAACATCACAAAACAACTTAACCATGATGTCCTTGATTTTTCATCAAAGACGTTTCCTTCACCTATCTCCATATAGAAGATAACGAAACTATTAGAGTGGTCAGCTTGCTCAGTAGCTCACCTCGTATGGTGTTTTACTTGGGTTTAAGTCTGATAATAGTAGGGGTGTCAAAATGTATAATTTCTTCGGTGCACCTTGATGCAGACGTGGACAATTCAGTATAATTCAGTAATAATCATAACCGGTTATTATGTACTGGCGTCATTTATCTCATATGTGCTATGTCGCCGTAGCTTACTATGGCAAGAGAGGTGAGCGCGAGTAATTAAAACACTCCAACTGCTTAACCCTCTACTGCACGATTTAACCATATGGCAACATGATACTTATGTTCATTTCCCTGCCACTGTTTTAAATAAAAAAAATTAACATGATTATTTTTTTGTTAGAAAGAGAAGACCTTAAAGTAGCCAATGATGTGTTTTGGTTAAGTCACATGACATGCTGTGTTTTGCCTCAGCGCATTTTCTGACAGACTGGCGTTTATAGTGAGTAGTTGCTGAATGCAAACGTCAATAAAAAGGATCAAATTATGTCAGATCCACAAGTAAATCTGAAACACCACCTCCAGTATGTTATGACGACATATTCACAGCTCAAAAGAGTTTAATCAAACCTTATTGTAAAGTGTAATCGAGATATCTTTACTTTTTGTATGTTACTAATACATAGCAACACTGACTGAACTAAAAATATATTCATTCACTTACAGCAAAAGTCTGATTATGTCTGAAAACTCTGATTAGTTTAGCATTTCTTCCTTTTGTATCACAGTCAGAACCCATTCCAGCAATGGTCTTTGTATTTGAACATTCACACAAAATTGTCTGTATAAATCTGTCTTTTTTAAGAGACATGCAATGAAGAAATAATAACATAAGGATGTGCTACCACCAAAATGTTATTTTGTTTTCTTGCGTTAAATGCTGTTTTAAATACCTCAGCTGCAAGCACTTCTCCTACTATCAGAGCTTTTAAAAAAAAAAAAGAGTGCTAAAATGTTCACATTGTCCACACCTTGATACACTGCCAGTGTTTTAAAAACAGAGCATCCATTGACAATATTAGTAAACATTAAAAAAAAACAAAAAAAAAAAAACGCACTTGTTTATGCAGTGCACAAACACCTAGGTGGACATGCACCCTAAACAAGAATGAACAAATGTATTAACTATAACTAACAACGAACAATACATTTGTAACAGTATTTATTATTTTTGTTAATTTTATATATTGAAAATCAACCTTATTTTAAATTGTTAACAGACAGTGGTGGAAAGTGTACTGAAAAATTATACTCAAGAACCATTACTTGCCTAAAAATGTACTGCAAGTAGAGTATCTGTTGTCCACATTACTCATTGTCTGAGTAAAAAGCAGCCCTTCCTTATATACTCAAGAGTAGCGAATAGTAAGTATTAAGGCCCGTGCACACAGAGACGATTTTTGCTTGCGTTTTCTGTCGACGTTTAACACCTTGTGACTTAATAAAGGGTGTCAATGTGATCGTGCACAAAACGCCAGGCACAAAAACATCATTTAAAAAGAAATCGCTTCATGCTAGGTTTTTTTTTTTATTTGATGTGCCGCGTCAAAACCTTCTCCAGCAATCCGATTGGCACTTTTGTTCACATGCACAGAGCTGCTGAAGTTACAGTAAACAGCACTTGGAGGCGCTCAAGCGCAAAACTGTCAATGCGAACGCACATTGAAGAAGATGCCCAGAGGCGATATGAACGTTTAGCTGTTCATTGCTCAGTGAACAATAATCATTTCTTCATCGCTAAAGCTGGAGCTGCTGCTTGAACCATTTATGCTTGTTCGAGTCACCAGTAACTTTAACAACAAGCGTGTGAACTTCCTCTCTTCTTCTTCTTTTTCTTCTGTGTTACAAACGGGTGTCGGAAGCTTAAAGTTGTGTAGCGCCATATAACGTCAAGGAGCGATTTTGCATACTCTTCTGCTAGACAGCAGTGAAAATCGCTTGGGTTTGAATGCGGAAAAACGCCTCGTAAAATGCTGACGATAAATGCAAACGAAAAGCGTCCTGGTGATTAGGAGCCATAAAGGGCGTCAATGTGATTGTGCAACCCAATTTGCAAAACGACAGGCGCAAAAGCGTCATTTAAAAAAAAAAAAAAAGACGCCTCATGTTTGTTTTTTTGATTTGACGCGCCTCGTCAAAACCTCCTCCAATCAGATCAGCACTTTTGTTTACGTGCACAGAGCTGCTGAAGTTACAGTAAACGGTACTTGGAGGCGCTCAAGCGCAAAACTGATAATGCGAGCGCACGTTGAAGAAGATGCCCAGAGGCGATATGAACGTGGAGCTGCTTATTGCACTGGTAAACAATAATAAATTCTCCATCACTAGAGCTGGAGCTGCTACTTGAACCATATATGCTTGTTCCAGTCAACAGTAACTTTAACAGCAAGTGTGTGAACTTCCTCTCTTCTTCTGTGTTACAAGCAGGTGTCAGAAGCTTAAAGTTGTGTAGCGCCATCTAATGTCAAGGAGTGATTTTGCATACTCTTCTGCTTGACGCCAGTGAAAATCGCTTGGGTTTGAATGCGGAAAAATATCTCATAAAACGCTGACGATAAATGCAAACGAAAAGCATACCGGTTTGTACAAGCCTTTAGGCTGTGAAAAGCTGATGCCTTTACATGTATATGTCGATGTGTGTGAACGTAACATTCTGTGGTGCAATTTAATTTAGTTTTTGGCCAGCAGGCACATGATGCCATAAGAGGTTAACATTATGTTAGATTTAGCTTGTGATGTCAGGTGGCCAAAATTCAATGCCTAGCCAAGCATCTAAGGACAATCTTACTTTGATGTCAAATAACGACATCAAATGACGTCAATATTTGGTTGATTTTAGGTTGTGTTGGAAAGTGACCAAAATCCAACTTCGATCCAACATTAAAAACAAGCGTCATATTGACGTCAAATACTGACATTCATTTGTCAGGTATGGCAACCAAAATCCAACGTCTGATAGACGTCATAATGGTAACATCTAAGGATGTCACGATCCTCCAAATCCTCGATTCGATTACATTTTCGATTCTAAACGCACGATTCGATTCGATTTTCGATTATGAATAATTAATTAATGACCAATTAATTATTTGTAGCCTACCATTTAAACTACCTGAGCTGCATGGTGTTTGTTTTACCCATAAACAAATCATACAGTAAATGAATAAAGGCAAGATACACAAATAATTACCACCTGTCAATCACTGCGGGACTCGTGAATAGGCAGTGATCTGTGTTGTTATAATGGTGTCGTTAAAAAAACGCACAACCAACAGGAACCAGCCAACAGTATCTGAGGTGTGCACTAAAATGACTAAGTACAAGTGAGTGAAAGATTGAAGTAGTCCTCTGACTGCCTGGACCTGCTGTCTCGAGCGCATGGCTGTGTATGCGTCTGTGTCTGTGTGGTCACGTGATGTGCATTTTCAGAGGTAGAGAGGAAGGAGGGCTGCTCAGAAATGCTACACGCCACTGTGGATGTCAAATCGCTGTCGTTCTAAAATGCCATTTAAAAACAAAGACAGTGTAAACAGGGCCTGAGTGTGAACTTTTCGCGAGCGGATTTGCAACGGGGTCGGGCGGAGGATCGCGATGCCGGTGTTGTCTATTGGACGAACCGTACGTAATACGTACATAGCAGAGCTTGCAAAACTGTGTTTTTTTTGTCTACAACACGAACAATGTCAACATAACTCACTGGAAATCTAAAATGCTTACTCACCGGCGACTTCATTGAAAGAGGAGAGGATTAAAGTTCTGTCGACGGGTCTCCTGCTTCTGCAGTTTAACAAGCACTTCAACAAGCCTGTTTTTTTCCCGCTTGGCAAGCCAAGCTGACGTGACATGGGGGCGTGGCAGCATTGACGATTCTATTTTTTGATTCGATAATCGAAATTGAGCATAAATTTCGATCGATTTCGATTAAAAATTGAAATCGTGACACCCCTAGTAACATCCACACAACGTCAAGCTGTAACATCATTAGATGTTAATATTTGGTTGGTTTTGGGTTAGACGTTGTACACTGACGTCTGCCTGACATTGCATTCTGACGTCAACCCCGTTTTTATTTTCAAACAACATGCAAGGTCCCCACGATGTTGGGGTAATAATAATAATAATAATAATAATGATGATGATGATGAAGATGATGATGATGATAAAATCTCTCTTCATTTCGCTGCCCCTGATTGGCAACACCCAAAGAATTTGAATACTACACCTAGAGCCAGCCCTTGATTGTTTGCCTGAACCTGACTTTGTGTGAAAGCTTTGCTAAGTAAATATTTTAGGTTAATCCTTTAATAATGTGCCTTTCTGTTTGTTTTAGTGGTATTACCCCTTTTGGGTTTTACCTGCTTTGTTTTTTCTATTGTTGCATTTAAGTGGACTGAGCACTCAGTTGTTTCAAGGACACAGGATGGTGCTTGAGAGTCACAGGTTTCTGGTTGCTTTTCCTTCCCATTTGGGCTTTGTGCAAATGGGACCACGATCAGCAGCTGTGTGAATGCTAGGATTAGTTCATGTAGGTAGTTTTTGGGGTTGTTCTGCAGGAAGCAAGACTGGAATTATCGATGACGTAAATCTGTTCAGAAACTATAGTTTTGTTTTGAGGCCTAACTTCATTTAACGTAAACTTTGATCTTGAAATCGTTGAAGACCTTATACATTCACAAACAGCTACACTACATAAAAAGGTCATATCTGAGAATGGCGTACTTAAATATTTGTGCCTGAATCCTGTTATTTTCCTTTTCTTTATCCTAAATAAATAACTAAACTTGTAAACGGAATGCTTTGAAAGCCAAGTAAATGTACACTTGACATAAAAGAGTCTTTGGCATTGGGTAGTTACAGGAACTCAGACTACGTTTACACGACAATGATGTAGTCATAAATGGAAACGCTTTTCCCTTGTGTTTTGAAAAAGTTCACATTTACACACATCCACAAAAACTAAGCAAAATGATGTATTATGTACGCCAGGCAAGCAGTTGGTGCTGCCAACTTGTTACGAAACAATACCTTTAGGGCAGTGGTGATGTGCTGTTCAGGGCTCAGCACTCATGTCTATATAATATAATTAGCTGTGTGTTGATCTCCACTATTGGTTGTGATGTAAAGCACACTTTGCTGATGGACCATTAGTGGACACTTGAGCAACAACACGCTGTCACTGCTGTGCATGATTGTTTGTGCTTGTCTTTAATCAACACCTCCATAAACAAGCACTAAGCACACACGTTATAGTTTTCAAAGACTGTCACTTTTGGGTGTTTACATGGTTTAAAAACAACCACTTTGACACCCGTTTTCAAATGTATGCGCTTTCAAACTCAAAAACAATATTGGAACTGTAAATGAACAGGCAAAATGTGTAAAATGTTCCAGTTTTCGCCTAAAAATGTTGTCTGGCCCCTAAGCTATAGGAACTAACCATTAGACTTGAATTTCTCACCAGACCCCTGGAAGTGATATAAGACAACTTACAATGGAATCCAACACAATATAAGAAAAAAAAGTAGGATGCAAGACACTGATTTTATTGCGCCATGTGTTACATGAACAGCAAAAACCAGGACTATATAATCAATGACAACCTGTTGTGCTACAGTATATTTTGAGGTAAAGAAATGCACATA
>NC_141031.1:8910000-8927500 GCF_052040795.2 Danio rerio
TCTTGTTCTCGTTGGTGTGCGAGTGCCCTGATCTCTTTGTGGTTGGCGGTTCTGACTCATATCTGACATTTCAATCTTTTCAGCCCCGTCTCAGGAATCTCAGCCCTGAAATGTACCATCCCTGAGCACTTTTCATGTGCTTCTCTACATCGCCTCTGCGCGCGGTGAAATATTTTTGTGTTTCTGCTCTGATATGCCAAATCAGGTACAAAACACTTTGATTAATCTTAGGAATGAAACGGACCAAGAGACAGATTTGTAATCTGTTTAAAAACTGTTTCATCACCTTAGAATTATAAGGTTCTATCTGACATTTGTGTCAAAATTGAGTTATTGACGTATTCTTATTAAATGAAAAACTTATTTACATTATGGGATTTTTTTAATAAGTTGTTTACGTTGTAAAACATTTTTAAAACATTTAAAAAAAAATGTTACACACATGCTGTTTGCAATGGAATGCAAAAACTTTGAAGCTCAATATCTCAAAGTCATTCAGAACGCAGATAGAACATTATAATTCTAAGGTGACGATTTATTCATGTATTTATTTGAAAAAGCAGAGCAATATAAGGCTTCATCATATTCAGTGTTTTTTTCCTTCTCTAATATCAATCTTGCTAATTTCCCTAAAATGATCTCTAGCTAAACTGAAACAAACTATTACTTGACTAATGTTAAGATCTTAAAATCTTAAAAGGTTAACACATTTCTTTAAAACTGACAGAAAGGACAGAGATCTTTGAGATTTTATTTTAATCTAATTTGGGTTTCTTTACTTCATAATGACACGAGTGAGGATAATGATGAGAGTACACTTTCATTTTGTGGTAAACAGTGCTGGAAAGAGTACTGAAGATTTACACTCAATTAAAAGTACCATTACTTGCTTAAAGATGTAGTGCAAGTAGAGTAAGTATCTGAGTAAATATTACTCAAAGTATGAGTAAAAAGTAGACCTTTCAAAAGTACTCAAGAGTAGTGAGTATTATGCTGTAAAATGCTGAAACATTGACATGTCATTTGACGTGTGTACACGTAACATTCTGTAGTCTAATCATTGACCAGCAGGTAAACAACATCATAAAACCTTAATATTTGGTTAGATTTAGGTTGTGATGTCAGGTGACCAGAATTCAACATCTAGCAAGTGTCTAAGGAAAACTTTATTTTAATGTCCAATAATGACGTCAAAATTTGGTTGTGACCAAAATTCTACGGAGCCAACTTCTTAAACAACGTCATATTGAGGTTAAATATTAGGGGTGTCAAAATTAATCGTTTCTTCGGTGCACCGCGATGCAGACGCGGACAATTCGGTATCGGTTCAGTAATAATCATAACCGGTTATTACTGACGTCATTTACCTCATATGCGCTCTGTCGCGAGGGAGGCGATCGTGAGTATTTACAATGATTTAACTACTTAAAACTCATAAACTGTGCACAATTTCACTGTGTGTGTTTGCTGGATCTGTCTTTCACTGACATACTGTATACAACGATAGCCCCTATTTCACTGAGATCGAGAGAATGAAAGTAGCCTACTCCATTTCTCTCTCGCGCTTTCGCTCTGTCTCTGTCTCTCTCTCTCTTTCACACACACACACACACACACACACACACACACACACACACACACACACACACACACACACACACACACACACACACACACACACACACACACACACACACACACACACACACACAGGCTTATTTGACCTGCTGGGGTGGCTTTTCTTCTCCTCTCGGCTGTTTTACAGCGTTACTTTTGGATAAAGAAACGAGCGCGTGTCGTTTATCAGTGTCACTCATCTGAAGAGCGCAGCGCGCAAGAGCCAATCGCAACCATTTTTGTTGAGGGTGTGACCAATCAAAGAGGTGTAAGAGAACTAGACAAGGATCAGAAATTGAGCTGGATGTTTATATTTGTTTATATTATTTGCTTAATGCTCATTTTGTTAATGCTCAAGTTACAGTTTATATATCTGACTGTTTGTATTAAATGACAAAATTCTATTACAAATAATATATAAATATAAATATATTCATACATTTTAATACAAGAACTGCTGCTGTGAAGAAAATATAAAACTGTGTATGAAAAGCACCGGCAATGCACCGTGATGCACCGAGATATCGAATTAAACCGAATGGCATGATAATCGTAACCAAACCGAACCGTGAGACTAGTGTAGGTTCAAAGCTATAATAAATATTGACATTTATTTATTAGGTATGACAAGCAAATGGTAACACCCACACAATTTCAAGCTGGAACATCATTGGACGTTGATATTTCGTTGGATGTTGAACATTGACTTGACGTTGAGTTCCGACATCAACACGATTTTCATTTTAAAACAAAATGAAATGTCCCCATGATGTCAGGGTAAAATGTCTTGTGCCTGCTGGGTGTTTAAGGCCATTTCGGTCATCATACAGTAAACAGCCGTCATCTTCTCATCAGTGACATGCATCTAAACAGTCTCTTGGTCATCTTCTTGGACACATTTAATCTAACAGTTTGCTGCAATTACAAATCGCACATTGAGGTAGTTCATTAAGATGCGATTTACCTTCTATGTACGATTTTATTGAACAGAATCCACAGGAGATTTTTCTAATCTCCATAGACAAGAAAAAAAATAAAAAATACATAAAGTAGTGACTGCAGATAAAAGTAAAAGTACTCATTTTTAAAACTACTAAGTAAATTACAATTCTTGAGAAAAACTACTCAATTACAGTAATCTGAGTATTTGTAATTAGTTACTTTACACCACTAGTGTTGAAGTTCTTGAAACGTATTAATAGCATCTAATAACATTGTCATTAAGTCAGTACAGGACTTTTATATTCAATAGTGAATATGAACACCAACATCAATAGTGATCGAGACAGTGCAGGACTTTAGATTCCTTGGTTACAAGATTATCCCAAATGGGGACACGTTACCTGAAATCAAGAGACGGTTAACCCTTGGTAAGTAAAAAAAAAAAAAAAAAAAAAAAAAAAAAAAAACATATGCTGGAAAAATTGGCGATTCATTCTGCTGTGACGACCCTTGATAAATCAGGGACGAAGCTGAAGGATAGTGAGTGAGAATAGGTAACTAGACATGACCTATTAATACATTAATATAAACTTCGCTGTGGCCCAGCTTCCAGCCTCCGCCACTGAGACTGCAGCTCTGCACAAGACGTTTGGCCAGCGGAGAAATTGAAATGGTCTTGCCCAACTGACTGGTTTCTATCGAGGTTTTTTTTCTTCACTTTCGCCAATTGGTGAAGTTTTTTTCCTCTCGCCGCTGTCGCCACTAGCTTGCATGGTTTGGGATTGGTTGAGCTACGCATCGATGGATTTGCTCTTTAGTGTTCAGGCCTCAGTAGTGATTATTAAAACACACTGGTCACACTTTACAATAAGGTTCATTAGTTAATGTTAATTAATGCATTTACTAAGATGAAAAAACAATGAACAATACATTTACTGCGGTATTTGTTCATGTTAGTTAACGTTAGTTAATGAAAATACAGTAGTTCATTGTTAGTTCATGTTAACTCATGGTGCATTAACTGATGTTAACAAGCATGGGCTTGAACGTTAATAATGCATTAGTAAATGTTCAATTATGATTAATAAATGCTGTAAATGTGTTGTTCATGATTAGTTCATGTTAGTAAATGCATTAACTAATTAACCTTATTGTAAAACTGTGAACTGAGCTGAACTGAACTTAAACACTAAAAACTGAACTACATTGTTCCAATTTACATTTACATTTAGTCATTTAGCAGACGCTTTTATCCAAAGCGACTTACAAATGAGGACAAGGAAGCAATTTTCACAACTAAGAGCAACAATGAATAAGTGCTATAGGCAAGTTTCAGGTCTGTAAAGTCTAAGAAGGGAAGAATTAGTAGTATTAGTATTTTTTTTTTTTGGTACAGTTAGTGTGATATTCAGAGAGGCAATTGCAGATTAGGAAGTGTAGTGGAGACTAAATAGTTGAGTTTTTAGTCGTTTCTTGAAAGTATCGAGTGACTCTGCTGTTCTGATGCAGTTAGGGAGTTCATTCCACCAACTGGGCAGATTGAGCGTGAGCGTTCGCGAAAGTGATTTCTTCCCTCTTTGGGATGGAACCACGAGGCGACGTTCATTCACAGAACGCAAGTTTCTGGAGGGCACATAGATCTGCAGAAGTGAGAGCAGATAAGAAGGAGCAAAGCCAGAAGTCACTTTGTAGGCAAACATCAGAGCTTTGAATTTGATGCGAGCAGCATCTGGCAGCCAGTGGAAACGGACTAGCAGTGGAGTGACATGTGCTCTTTTAGGTTCATTGAATTCAATTCATTCAATTGACTATGATCTTCTATGTGAAGCTGCTTTGATACAATCTACATTGTAAAAGCGTTATAGAAATAAAGGTGAGTTGAATTGAATTAGAAATATACAAACATTGCAAGCAACTGTGCACACACACTAAAAGGACTATATATATATACACAGGAGTCTATTGACAACACAAACCAGCGCTTTTAAAAGCATATGAGTATTAACTCATTTGTTTAATTTACATAACATTAAGCTCACCTAATGAGACTTATGGACACAATGTTTACAGCACAAGTCTATTCCTGGTTTAATTTTAGAGGCTGCCAGTTGGAGATCATTCCCTATGTTCAGTGGGCTGTGTTTATTTTGAATGCTCACGAGTGGTGTGAAGGTGCCTGAAATCTGCTGCACATGACGCTATTGCTGTGTCGTTAATCTAAGTAATCGTTACACAAGTATGTTACATACGTACGCTAATTGCTCTAAACACTTTAGAGGTTCAAAGGGGGGATAAAAATTCAAAAGGTAGTTGTTACAATATGACAAAAATCTTGTTGTCAATCCCAGATGTAAGAGCAAGAAATAATAACTTGACTTCTAGTTGATCATTTGGAAAAGTGGCAGAAGGTAGATTTTTTTTTTTTTTTTGGGATGAATCATTGGTTGAACTGCATCCCAATCATCACAAATACTGCAAAAGACCTATTGGAACACACATGGACCCAAGATTCTCACAGAAGTCAAGTTTGGTGAAGGCTAAATCATGGCTTGGGGTTACATTCAGTATGAGAGTGTGCAAGAGTTGTGTAGAGTGGCAAAGTTGATAGCCTAAGGCAGGGGTCTCAAACTCGCGGCCCGCGGGCCATTTGCGCCGACCTGTACACTGACAGAATCAGCGGAGCGGGGAGAGAGAGCGCTCCCCGCTCCGCTGATTCTATCCGTACACATCGGTCACTGGCAACAAGGGGCGTGTAAACAAAGGGACAGGGATGCCGGTGACGTCACCATGCACCCCGTCCCTTTGTTAGACGCTGTGACGGGCGGGAAGTGTTAGGAGGGAACTCGCGCCGGCCAGAACCAAGGTAAGCTGTTCCCGCCCCTGCCTGCCACTTAGCTACCTATCTGCAGCCTGCCACCTACCTAGCTACAGCCTGCATCTTTTATATATTATAGGTAGATACAGACTGGTACAGACTGATGTGACTGGAGTGGGGTGGGGGTGTTTTATTTATACATATATACGCCTTTTTTTAGGTGAGGGAATGGAAGTTTTGAGTGAGTTCCCCCAAGCCATACTGAGGGTCTCAACTGCTTCCGCTCTAAAGCCAAATGTGGTTCAGATTTGTGAGAAGAAGCACTGTCAAGTCTCTGGCAGCAAGAAGTAGGCAAAAGATGCCATGTTCAGAAGAACTGTCCACAATCTTCACTCAATGTTCTATTAATGTTTAGGACACTTCATGTTCAGAAGAAATAATTAAAACTGTTAATAATGACATTTGAGGACTTTTTTTTGTGTGAAATCCCTTATGCGGCCCAGCCTCACTCAGACTTTGCCTTTTGCGGCCCCCAGGTAAATTGAGTTTGAGACCCCTGGCCTAAGGTATCAAGACATTTATGCTGCACATTACATTGCAAACCATTGGAAAGAGCAAATTCTTCAGCAGGATAGCGCTTCTCATGTTTTAGCCTCCACATCAAAGAAGTTCAGGGTGCTCCAGAATTGGTCAGCCCAGTCACCAAACATAAACATTATTGAGCATGTCTAGATTAAGATGAAGGAGGAGGCATTAAAGATGAATCCAAAAATCTTGATGAACTCTGGAGTCCTGCAAGAACGCTTCCCTTGCCACTCGAGATGACTTTATTAATGGATTATTTGAGTCATTGCAGAGATGTATAGATGCAGTCCTTCAAGCTCATGAAAATCATACAAAATATTATTTTTTTTCTACTGCACCATGACTTTATATTATATACTGTACATTATTTCTGTTAAGTGACAAGACTTTTGTCTAGTCTAAGCAAAATGAGACCTTACTGTCCCAATTAAATAATTAAAAAAATCAAGGCATTATCATATTTTATTTTGGTAAAATAAGCATAATCTGGAGGCCTTAGCCTTTTATATACAGTAAACCACTTCTCATACCAAATGATCAACTAGAAGTCAAGTTATTATTTGTTGTTCTTAAAACGAAGTGTATACAGAGTAAAATGAAAATATTCCAGCAAAAGGAAGGAAAATTTGCATTTGTTAGAGATTCACCGGCTATAAAGTAAGTCCACAGTATTGAATAACGCCCTTGAAATGTAAAATATCTCTGCCATCCTGGGTCAAAAAAACAAAACAAAAAACAAAAAAAGCTCAAACCCACCATATACACAATAACATATTACACCAAACAGTTGCACAGTGACAAAGGGTGGCAATGCCCTGTCCATTGTAAAAAGCTGTTCATTTAGAAGAGCTCTGCTGCCCTGGGTCAAATGCTCTGGAGAAGTTCTGGTCAGTGTTTATAAAAAAAAAAAAAATAGCAAATGGAGTGGTATAGGGAGCCAAAAGTCCGCAGAGAGGAGACTCAACGCCTCACTGCCCCTAAATTAGATCACAAATTCTCGCTCATGGCACAGTCTCACCACAGGCCCCTCAGGCAAAAGACTGCACATTATTGTTTAATACTTCGCTTGTGTTCTGCTGCCGACCATTTACTCTCACACACATGAATTTAAGCACATCCGCGGCTGAATTAAAGAGCCTATAAAAAGACTGGGAGAAACTTACGAAAGTAAGAATTCTAACCGCACATGCTGCTGACATCATTGCTTGTACAGTATTAAATGTCTTTGTCAAGTCTTTGTATGGCGTCAAAAACAGCTTAAACAGTATGAAATGTATAAGCTTGATGGCCAGAATCATGTGAAAATTATTTGGAAAGAAGGGAATTAAATCGACAGTAAAACATCATTAAAAATAATAATAAAAAATAAAAATTTTCATTAAAAACAAACAAGCAAACAAACAAAAAACAAACAAACAACCAAAAAAAATGTTGTTCTATTATGGTTTCTATTCTTCAAAAGAGCATACAAACACATAAAATGTATACACAAACATTAATTCTCAATTTCTCTGGATATTTGATTTATAGCAATTGCTTTTAAGTAAACTGCTCTTTGATACAATGTTGCCTCTAGGCAACAGAATAAGTGTTTGTATCATGAAATAGTATTAAAGTCCCCCCTTTGAATTGCTTTTTCTTTTAAAAATATTTCAGAGCAAGGACATTTTCAGAGTATGTCTGATAATATTTTTTCTTCTGAGGAAAGTGTTGTTTGTTTTATTTCAGCTAGAATAAAAGCAACTTTTTTTTAAATCATCATAATTATTAGCCCCTTTAAGCCATATTTTTTTCTGATAGAATACAGAACAAACCATCGTTATACAATAACTTGCCTAATTACCCTAACCTGCCTAGTCATTCTGATTAACCTAGTTAAGCCTTTAAATGTCACTTTAAGCTGTGTAGAAGTGTCTTGAAAAATATCTAGTCAAATATTATTTACTGTCATCATGGCAAAGATAAAATAAATTAGTTATTACAGATGCGTTATCAAAAATATTATGTTTAGAAATGTGTTGAAAAAAATCTCTTTGTTAAATAATTCTGAATAATTCTGACTTCAACTGTATGTTAAATTCGTCATTACTGTTAAAGAGCTCAGATGCTACTCAATCAATGCAACAGTAAGTTGAGGTCACATGGCCACACAAGGGGCATCTTGCTGCTTCTTTCAGTATGTGCACACATTACAAGACACAAGAAAGTGCATCTAAAAAAAATGTTTTAAGAAAATATATGTAAAAATTAAGTGAGTTTTTCATTAAAACAAGCAAAATAATCTGCAAATGGGGTAACAAATTAGTCATATGTCTAAATGAAAAAAAAAAAAAACAAGATTATCTTACATCATTGGCAGATTATTTAGCTTGGTTTAAAGGAAAAACTTAATTTTGACAGCTCTTAAAACAAGACTATGTTTTCTTGTCTAGAAAATGCTTCTTGAATTAAGCATTGGTAAATATTTGGACTAAAAACAAGACTAAAATAAAAGAAATAAACATTTTTTTCCTGTGTATATTTTTGGAAATTAAACAAAACTGCATGTTTCCTCAAGCGTGTTGCCTCTACTTATTCACTACTATTAGTCACCAAAGCCCTGTTTTTGACCTGCCTGCTGACTCTAATGAACTGTGAAGCATCACATTTATCTGTCTTTCTTTCCATGACCATTACTGAAAACCCACTTCACTGCTTTGAGTCTGTCCTCACCAGTGGATCTTCCTTGGTTTTCTGGATTCTTAATTCAGGGGTGATCCTTTACTTCCAGGATCACATTGCAAACACAGAATAATCATGCAGGATAACTTGTCCAAGCTCTTATTTGTAGACTGGACTATTCTGCAATACAATTGTAGTGTTCTCGTGCAGTGTGTTGTGACTGACTAAACACCGAGTTAAACCATAGCCAATGAAGACAGAGTCGTAGCAAGTTTGATCATTTACTGTCACTCTTCTTATTAGCATTTATGGTGAAAACTGCAACAAAAATAACAAAACAATTCTCAGAAATTGAGTTTTGACAGGTATTTCCACTTACATATACATAACATAAACAGACTACAGTTCTCCCTGCAGTAGGAATTACACTAGCAAACAAAGTTATTAAACGTTGTATTTTTTACAAAATAATCACTAATATAAAGTCTTCAACATGTCTAATGTGCAAAACATAAACTTACGGCATTGCCTCTATGATGAGTTTAAGCGGATGGCTTAGATTGTCCGAGAGAGCGCATGTCTGACATGGCTTCCACAAAGAGCCAGGAACACTAACAGGAAGGGACTAAACAGGAAGTATGATATAATGCAAAATAAAAGTATTCCTTTTTACACACGAAGTAGATTAATTAAATAAATTATGAATTTCACATTTTAACAAAGGAACTATGTATATACAATATTTAAAGAAGATATTTTAAAGTGAAACTTCTTAAAGGGCAACACACTCCCCGCCTGACCTATGTAAGGTCACTATGAACTTCTGGGCCATACACTAATCTCCAGATCAGTCTTTGGGTAGAAGCAGAACGACCTCTGAAATGGGCCTTAGAAAGGTTTTTATATTCCCTTGGTCAGTTGTTGAAACCTCAACCTTTCTTACATATCCATCCTTTCCTGGGAATACAGCAGAGACTCTGGCCATGGGCCAACAGTTGCGGGCTATCTGCTTATCCCTGAGCAGAACTAGATCTCCCACTTGAAGGTTTCTGCAAGGTACTGTCCACTTCGGTCTGTGTTGCAAGCAAGGTAAGTATTCACGGCTCCAGCGTGTCCAGAACTGGTTTGCAAGCGCCTGAACTTGTCTCCATTGCTTTGTATACAGGTCCTTGTCAGAGAAATCTCCAGGGGGAGGTGGAACTCCTGTCTTCTGTGTAAGGAGCACTGAAGGTGAAAGTATGAATGGTTGTTGTGGGTCTGCAGACACAGGTAAGAGTGGCCGTGCATTAATAATAGCAGTAACTTCTGCTAGTAGTGTGCAAAGAACTTCATGGGTTAAGCGAGCTTTTAGCTGCAGAAACATTGAATCTAAAATTCTTCTTGCAATGCCAATCAGGCGCTCCCATGAGCCTCCCATGTGCGAGCTGTGAGGTGGATTGAATTCCCAGCTGCATCCTTGCTCGCTGAGGTACCTCTGTACCATCTTGTCCATTCCAAGTTCCTTGCATGCCCCAACGAAATTAGTACCGCAATCGGAGCGGAGCTGTTTTGCAGGACCTCTTAATGCAAAGAACCGCCTGAGAGCATTTATGCAACTTGATGCATCCATAGATTCAATGACCTCGATGTGCACAGCTCTCGAGCTCATACAGCCAAACATGATTGCCCACCTTTTGCTCTCTGCCTGTCCTCCTCTGGTGCGTCTGGTAGTGACAGACCAGGGTCCAAATACATCAAGCCCCACGTATGTAAAGGGAGGGCAGATTTTGAGACGTTCAGATGGCAGGTCCGCCATGTGCTGCTCTTCAAACTTTCCACGCAGCTTGCGACAGGTTATACATTTGTGAAGTACTGAGTTTATTAGCGACTTGGCTCCTAAGATCCACAGTCCTGCTGCCCTGATTGCTCCCTCTGTCAGATGACGGCCTTGATGTATTACTTGCTCGTGATGATGTCGAATGAGCAGCAAAGATGTGTGGCTTTCTTTAGGGAGAATTATCGGGTTCTTTTCGGCAGTTGATATCTCAGAGTGCTTTAATCTTCCTCCAACACAAATGAAATTACTCTCCATGATTGGATTGAGTTTACGCAAGCGGCTGCTTTTGGATACAGGTTGATCAGCTAGCAGTGCTGACAGCTCTTTTGCAAATGCAGCTTTTTGTGTTGCTTTCAGTACAACATTCCTTGCTTGGTCCATCTCATCTGGAGTACGTGGTAAGTCACATTTGTGCCAACCCTTGCAGTTGCTGTTTTGGTTTGAGTGTTTGAAGGATTTTGCGACATGAACTAGAAGCGCTACTCCTCTTACTAAAGAGGTGAAGGTGGAGAATCTTTGAAATCTGGTAGATATAAGTCCAGCTTCCTCCAGGTAAGTAGCACATGTTTGGATTTGAGGACGAATTTTTGCATCATTCTCAGGCTCAATTAGCTCAAACATTTTACTTGATTTTGTTTTTTCTGCAGGTGGCTGTTGAAGGAAGGAGGGACCGGTGAACCAGGAAGTCTGCGCCAGGCATGATGCAGGTAAGGATCGCGACGCATGATCTGCTGGATTTTCCTCAGTACGTACATAGTGCCATTGCTCAGGTCTTGAGGACTGTCGGATGCGCTGGACTCTATTGTGAACATACACATAGAATCGCTTTGACTCATTATAAATGTAGCCAAGGACCACTTTGCTGTCTGTAAAGAACTTTATGTCATTTAATTCCAGATCTAGCTCATCCTTAATGAGATCTGCCATCTCAACTGCTAAGACAGCAGCACACAGCTCAAGCCTGGGAATCGTAGGTTCAGACAGGGGTGCTAGTTTCGCCTTGCCCATAACAAACCCTACTTCAACTTGCCCATCTTTCTGAAGCACTTTCAGGTATGCCACAGCACCTATGGCCTTGGTTGATGCATCAGAGAACACACACAATTCTGTATGCACTGCTTCAGTTAGTGAGGTTTTAGTGTATGTACGTGAGACGTGAAGCTTTTCTAGCTCTTGAAGAGAACTTCTCCAGGCCACCCATTTGTTTAGTTTGACCTCCGGAAGGGATGTGTCCCAGTCTGCACTTTCAGAGGTAAGTTCTCTAAGAAGGGCTCTTCCCTGGATCGTGACAGGTGCCAGTAGACCCAGAGGGTCAAAAACACTGTTGACAGTGGAGAGAACTCCACGACGGGTGAATGGTTTGGTAGTGGTGGATGTGGAGTAGGTGAATGTGTCAGTTGAGATCTCCCATAACAGACCTAAACTCCGTTGTGTGGGAGAAGTTTCTCCACTCAGATCTAAGTCCTTAATCACTGGAGCACAATCTTCAGGAGGAAAAGCTTCCATAACAATCTGAGAGTTTGAAGCAAACTTGTGCAAACGTAGGTTTGACTCAGCTAATGAAGCCTGTGTTCGTTGGAGCAAATCGATAGCCTCAGCTTCAGATGGTACAGATACCACACCATCATCGACGTAGAAATGTCTTTCCACAAACTTTATGGTATCTTCACCATGATCTTTTGCACCTTCTCTGATGGCTCTCCGTAGTCCGTAAATTGCCACGGCAGGTGATGGACGATTGCCGAAGACGTGGACATTCATTCGATACTCAATAATTTCCTTGTTGACATCGTTGTCCTTGTACCATAGGAAACGGAGAAAGTTGCGGTGGTCATCACGCACCAAAAAACAATGAAACATTTGCTGAATATCAGCTAGGATTGCAACCCTCTCTTTCCGAAAACGTAGCAGGACACCAACAAGGGAATTATTCAGGTCAGGGCCAGTGAGGAGCACATCATTGAGAGAGACGCCAGAGTAACAAGCACTGGAATTGAAAACCACTCTGATCTGATTGGGTTTTTGGGGGTGGTAGACCCCAAATGTGGGAAGATACCAGCACTCATCCTCTTCTTTTAGTGGTGGTGCTACCTCAGCATGTCCGTTGGTAAAGATCTTTTCCATGAATTCCACATACTGTTGCTGCATCTCAGGTTTTCTCTTGAGGGTTCGTTGCAGGCTTGAGAATCGATTAATAGCTTGCTCCTTGTTGTTTGGCAAGCATTGGCGTGGTTCTCTGAATGGTAGAGGAGCTACCCAGCTGTTAGATTCATTTCTGAAGACATTTGTGTCCATAATTTTCAAGAAGGTTGTGTCCTCCACAGAAGGGGCAGGTTTATTGTCATGCTCGGTTTTGCAAAACACTGTCTGTCCAAGTGTCATCTCAGTTGCCTTTTTAAACACACTGCTCTGTTGTTTCTCTCTGACCTGCATAAAGCTTGTACAGGGTTGAAAAATTGAGTGACGACCAGTTTCCAGGACATTGGTTTTAAATGTGTTAACTGTGGGCTTGTGTACATTACCCAGGCACACCTCTCCTATTACCACCCATCCCAGGTCCAGACGTTGAGCAAAGGGGGCGTTGTTTGGTCCGTTGACCTGCTGCCTGACCTTGTGTGCTCTAATCACATCTCTTCCTAGCAGCAAAAGTATTTCTGCTTCTGGTTCTAGGTCTGGAATGTACTTGGCAATGTGTCGTAGATGAGGCTGGTGAAGAACTGCATTTGGAGTTGGAATTTCAAACCGATTGTTCATGATTTCATGACACTCAATGAGTGGTGGAAGAGATATGAGAACTCTGCCATCCAGAGACTCAATCTGGAATCCTTCTGCTTTCCTGCCAGATGTTTCTACAGTTCCAGAGCAAGTTCTAAGATTATATGTGAACTGCTCACTCTCCAAATTGAACAGCTCAAAGAATTCTGGTCTGGCTAATGAACGGTTGCTCTGGTCATCCAGAATGACATAGGCTTTTGTGGCCATGTCCTTGTTACCCTTTGGGTACAGCTTTACAAGGCAGATTTTTGAACATGAGCGACCCCACTGACCAGGACCACAAACCTCCGTGCAGCTTGTATTGACAGACGTCATATCAGAATTATCCTCTCCCTCCCCGCCGTCCTCTTGTGATGGTGGAAGAGATTTGACTACTTGAGGTGACGGGCCAGGGTGCATCGCTGTATCATGATTAGTGCTGTTGCATTCAAAACATTTCACAAAAGACTTACATTCCTTGGCGTGATGAGAAATTGAGGAACAGCATTTAAAACATATTCCTTTCTCCTTAAGGAAGGCTTTTCTGTCATCAAGGAGTTTGTTTCTGAATGTTCTGCATTTTTTCAATGGGTGTGGTTTATTGTGTAATGGACAGATTTTGTTAGGGTCTTCCTTGACTGCACACACATCTGTTTTGTGAACAGAGATGGGTTTGTTGGTGTGAAAACTTTTCCCAGTGAATTTGTCTGATTTAACAGTTGTCATAGCACTGCTTTGATACATAAAGCTAGGGTCATTTCGCTTCTTCGCTTCATGACACACAAAGCTGCAAAAATAGTCAAATGGAGGAAAACGGCCATGACTCTCTTTATACCATGACCCCGAAGTCACCCATTTGTCCTGAAGCCCATACGGAAGTTTATCTACAATTGGTGCAATCCCACGTGAGGTGTCAAGGTACAATAGGCTTGTGAGATAACCATCTTCTTTAGCACCTTGGATTTCCATAAGCAAATCTCCGAGTTCACGTAATTTGATGTGGTCTTTAGCTGTGATCCTAGGAAAACTGTCCAAGCGCTGAAATAGTGACCTTTCAATGATTTCTGGTGCAGCATAGCACTCACGTAGTCTTTCCCATGCCTTATACAATGCAAGATTGGGATTGCTGACATGCACTGAACGGATGCGCCTCACCATTTCACCAGATTCCCTCCCAAGCCATTTAGTCATGAGGTCCAGTTCCTGGGTTGCTGTGAGGTTAACTTCACGAGCTGCACTTGTGAATGAGGAACACCATGCTCGATAATTCTCAGGCTTATCGTCAAATTGGTACAGTCCTGAACAAACAAGATCACGTCGTGCTAAATACTGCGCCAAAGGCTCTGCCTGGGGTAGCATGCTAGTTGAAGGAATGCACTGAGGAATATATGGCTTCGCATGTATGTTCATAAAGGGGTTTGTCCTGTCAACTTCAGATTTTATAATACCCGTGGATGGACTAGACAGGTTTGCAGCAGGTAAGTGTACAAAATCAGCATCCTGATACTTTGGCTTGTCATTAATAGACTTTGTATGTGAAGGGTCTTTTAATGGAGGACTCCATGTTATGAAGCTGTTGTCAGCATGAGATGCTGGAGCGTTAGGCAAGGCTGAAAAGCTTGCAGAGGGTAAATGACTTGTAAGGTTTAATTGAGAATTTACATATTCACTTGTGCGTTCAATTTTTACTTTCTCTTCGGATTCTCCTTTTTCAGCTGCAGCATGCATTTCTATTTCAGCATCTTCCAGTACTTGTGCCTCAACAGCAGCTACATCAGCTTCTCGTTGTAGTGTTAACACTTCCAGTTCAGTGTCTAATTTTACTGTTTCTAGCTGATTTTGCGCTTCTCTTGTGGCCTTTTCTATCTTCAGTTTAGCCTCTTGGCTAGCGTATGATGCTCTGACTTTAGCAGCTTCGGCTCTGGCCCGAGCACGGGTTACACTCTCTGATGAAGCAGATGACTTGCCACTTCTAGCACTGCGCACAGACGACTTGCTGCTTGCGGACATCTTGACCACTTTCACATCAAAGCTGCCTTTTCACTGTAGTGTTCTCGTGCAGTGTGTTGTGACTGACTAAACACCGAGTTAAACCATAGCCAATGAAGACAGAGTCGTAGCAAGTTTGATCATTTACTGTCACTCTTCTTATTAGCATTTATGGTGAAAACTGCAACAAAAATAACAAAACAATTCTCAGAAATTGAGTTTTGACAGGTATTTCCACTTACATATACATAACATAAACAGACTACAGTTCTCCCTGCAGTAGGAATTACACTAGCAAACAAAGTTATTAAACGTTGTATTTTTTACAAAATAATCACTAATATAAAGTCTTCAACATGTCTAATGTGCAAAACATAAACTTACGGCATTGCCTCTATGATGAGTTTAAGCGGATGGCTTAGATTGTCCGAGAGAGCGCATGTCTGACATGGCTTCCACAAAGAGCCAGGAACACTAACAGGAAGGGACTAAACAGGAAGTATGATATAATGCAAAATAAAAGTATTCCTTTTTACACACGAAGTAGATTAATTAAATAAATTATGAATTTCACATTTTAACAAAGGAACTATGTATATACAATATTTAAAGAAGATATTTTAAAGTGAAACTTCTTAAAGGGCAACACAACAATCACTTGATGCCTTCCTCACTTTTAAGTCACTTTGGACAAAAGTGACAGCCAAATGACAAAATGTAACTGTAATGTTTTGAAATTATAACTCACTATGATTGATTTATTATAGTGTTAATACATTATGCAGTGTTAAACTTGTGTTCCACAAATATACAATGCTGCCTTTGAGCAGCCATAGACTGTAAAAGATATGGACGTAGTATCTGTGACATCACCCATAGGTTTCTAAAGAACGCAAAAGAAGCTACAAGTAGGCGTGGCCAACCGCCACCATTTCGTTGCTCATCATCGCACCAACCAGGGATAACAAACAAGGGCAAAGAGGCCTGGCTTGAGCGGAGCTATAGACGCCTGCTAGCATTTTGCTTAGACAGGCTTTTCTTTGGGAGAAATGCTTAATACTTTATTACCTGTGACTTGTTTGTGTTCAGACCACGTGCTTGGTTGTACACTACATCAAAGTGTTTAGTCTTTTAAAAACAGTTGTAATGCATTAAATCACTAAAAAAAATGTATGCAATTTTTCTACAGGAGGAAAATGTAAATTACTTTAAAACAATTCAAATATAGTCTGTGTTAGTAAATGCAAGACTGTTTATGAAATCCAGGCATAACACTGTATGACAACGCTTCAGATGACTGTTGTAGAGCCTACAGTTAATCAATCGTTCAGATTCTTGAGTGCATTCAAGTTCTAAAGAAAAATATAAACGATGAATGATCTTAAATAAAACAAATACATTTTTAGACATGATGTAAGTATATTATTTCACATAATTGAATGGAGGCCACGTAAAAGGTTTGTGATCACAATTATGTTGTGTAATTGTAATGTTTCCATAATTGTAATGTGTTTACATAAAACTAGATGAATCTACTGTTTAAATGGTTTGTTAAAGACTTTCAGTGATTTTAGTAAACAGATTTTTTTCTCAACTTGAAGAAGACAAATCATCACAGTTTTTCATTTCTTTATTGATATTATTGTTTAAATTTTAATTTGGGACGGGAGCGGGCTGTCTAGCAATATCGCTCCTGACTCCCGAGTGAGCACGCGTATGTATGTGTGTAAATGAAATAGCGTGATGCTGTGTTTAGCTTGTTTGTTGCAGTGCGTGTGTGTGTGGGTGTGTGTGTGTGTGTGTGTGTGTGTGTGTGTGTGTGTGTGCGCACGCGCGAATGAGGTGTGTGTGTGTGTGTGTGTGTGTGTGTGTGTGTGTGTGTGTGTGTGTGTGTGTGTGTGTGTGTGTGTGTGTGTGTGTGTGTGTGTGTGTGTGTGTGTGTGTGTGTGTGTGTGTGGGTGTGGGTGTGTGTGTGTGTGTGTGTGTGTGTGTGTGTGTGTGAGTGTGTGTGTGTGTGTGAGAGAGAGAGAGAAAGCTTTGTCTGTGTGTGTGTGCTTGGTGCTGTGCGTGTGTGTGTTTATACAGACAGCTTGTTATAGGCTGTCTGGACTGTATAACTGGGTTAATTTCGGTTTTGTTCTCCCCCCGCTCTTTAGCTGGATCGTGCGCGGCGGATAGAAAACGGGGCGGGTCGGGCAGCGGGACAACAAGTGCTTAATATAAGCGGGAGCGGTCGGGTTCGGGCTAAAACCTGGCGGGTGCAGGCGGGAGCGGGATTCAAAATTTAGTCCCGCGCAGATTTCTACTGTAGATTTCTTTTG
>NC_141031.1:8930000-8935000 GCF_052040795.2 Danio rerio
TTTTAATAACTCCTCTCTAATAACTGATTTATTTTGTCTTTGCCATGATGACAGTAAAGAAAATTTTACTAGCTATTTTTCAAGACACTTCTATACAGCTTAAAGTGACACTTAACTAGGTTGATTAGGGTAACTAGGCAGGATAGGGTAATTAGGCAAGTTATTGTATAATGATGAAATGAAATTAGCTCAATGGGGCTTATAATTTTGTCCTTCAAATGATGTTTTAAAAAAATAATAACTGCTTTTATTCTAGCCGAAATAAAACAAATAAACTCTCCCCAGAAGAAAAAATATTATCAGACATACTGTGACAATTTCCTTGCTGTTTTAAACTTAATTTGGGAAATATTTAAAAAAGAAAAAACAAAAAAAAACAAATCTAATAATTCTTTTTTTGACTTTTTTTTTTACTTCCTGTTGTGGTCGACGTGTGTTTAACGTGCACAGAAATATGGATATGACCAAGGAAGCACTTTTTGAAGGGCAAGTTTCAGTATAAAACAATTAATGTCGCATCACCAGCCTCTCCAGAGTTTCATGCAATTTCCGGAGTTTCATTTTTAACTTTCGACTTCTGTTTTAATGGAATTTGATACCGCATGGCGAAGGGAAAGAAAAACCTCCACATTTTGTGATTCGGTGGTCTTTAAGATAATCAAAAACCTCTGCTCTCATGGTGGACTCTTAATAAGAGTATTATCTTAATCATATTAAAATTGGAGTATTGGTGTCCATGTACATGTACTCAGAATGTATCAGATGAAGTCGCGAGTTGTCAAAGACAGCGCATTCCTCTGCCTTTCAGCATAAGCCCTCAAATGTGTCATTGAGTTTGACGTGTTTCCTCCTTAAACGCAACAAAAGCGTATGCTTTGCTTTGTTGTGTCAGAATCCTTATGAAATACAGCCATAATTTAGAACGCTTAGTTTAAGCAAATTTGATGAACGCGATCATGCGTGTTGAATCTGAAGGGAGTCACTCCGGCTGCCCTGTTCTGACCTGCGCGCATTTTGTCTGTGTTTCTGTGTGGTGTGTGTGTATGTGTGTGTGTGTGTGTGTGTGTGTGTGTGTCTGTCTGTGTCAGACCCGTGCACAAGGCACTGACCCTTACAGAGGCAGGTGCTCAATGCAATCGCAAAGTACAGAGCAAGTGCCTCATGAGAGGGGCACCTCAGCCAATAAGGGGAGAGGGGCAGTGGCTTTAGCCACCGGGGCACCCCCCTGTGCATGGCCCTGATTTGTGTGCGCATGTGCGTGTGTGCATTTCATAGCAACAAACCTGCCTAAACGTCGTTGTCTGTAGCCACTAATTCAAAAAGTTATGACTTGCTGTGAGATTGCGTTGCACTCTCAGCTCACAACATTCAAAAGAAAAGGTCCACATTGTCCCCCGGTAATGTCAACAAACTGGACTGTCTTAGCAACTGGCTGAATGTAAAGGAGGACTAAGCAAAATTGTTTCTATTTTATAATTAATGTTCTCAACTCACAGCAATACAACTTCACAATAAGTGCAATTGTTTGTGTTCAATACTTTATTGTTATTGTAATTTTCCATTTTCCATATCTGCAATAACTGTATTTTGGCTTTTTTTTTTTTGCAGTCCACTTAGAATCCAACTTGGAAATAATTTTTTTCTTGATTGGCATTGATTGATTTAAATTTAAATGTCATTAACATGCCTGTGTTTTTATTTATGTAATAAATATGACTGTCAATCCAGGATCTTGATGGTTTATTGTGGGTATGTTGTTTAAATGAAGAAATCTGTGTTACAAGTTAAACAAAAATTCTAATAAACAATTACATTTTGAATTTGAACTGTTTTTGTCTTGCGTTTACATAAATTTTACATTTGAATAGCCAAAATTACAAGTTTTAGTCTTTTAAATGCAATTAATCACGATTAATTTTCAAATATTAATTTACATTTTTTGTATTAGGAACTACTTTCTTCCACCATTCATTTACATCTGCAACTGATGTCAGAACAGCAGAAACCATTGCTTCTTCACACACGTCACTTTTTATAATTATATATATATATATATATATATATATATATATATATATATATATATATATATATATATATTCAAAACAAAACCAAGTACACTAATGCCGCAGAGGCAATGTGAGAGACACCAGTCAAAGTGTATATTTCATTGTAAAATAAAACAATACACAATATATAAATATGTACAATATGTAAACAAATATAAATTTTTATAGTGGAACAATAAAATAATAAATAAATGAATAAATAAATATATATATGGTTTAGAACTTAATAAAATTTTATTATATATTCATTTTTATTGCACGTTTGCGTCTTAAGAAGTGTAACAAAGATTTTTGTAAAGCTATTTGCTTTGATGTAGTGGCTCCCTTTTTTCCTTTGAAAGCAGAGCTCACATTATCGCTGGATTCAGTGTAACATCACTGACTAATGAACCTACAAGTCTCTGTTATTTGTCTATTTTTGTTAGTCATTTTCGAAAGTGAGTTTATCATCAAATATTTCAGAATGTTACAGTATGACTGTTGTTTTTGGGTGTGTTAAATCGAACAACTGAACACCATGCATGCACCGTAGTTCAATATTTTGATGAGTGTCATAAGCTGCGTCCCAAAGCGCATACTTATGCACTATTCTACGCCATTTTGTAGTATAAATAGTGTAAGTTGTGTGTTCACTCTGAAAACTCTAAAAACATTAAGTGCACTTTAATTACCCGGATGATGCACTCATTCAGCCTCTAAAATGAAGTGTGTAATGATGGACACTTCACGCACTCAACGACCGCACATTTGCTTACGTAGCGGAAGGGGCGGAGCTATCGGACGCACATGTTGGATAACTTTATTTATTTTGGATGGTGAAAGCAACATTTCCCTACCAGAGTGATTATAGCACCTCCCGATGGTGAATGCGGCAATACTCATGGCAGGTATTGTTTGATAATTCGGTTGTTTATTTCACTGATTTGGCAACAGTCAAACGTCATCAGGGAAACGGTTTGAATTTCCGCTTAGTAAAAAAACATTAGTGTGCCATTTGGGACAACACTACATACATATACTATCCTGTTGAGTGTGTAAGTGCATAAGTACATAGTGCATGAGTGCATAGTGTATAGTGTGCCATTTGGGACGCAGCTATACTGAACAAACAAATCAATACGACTCAGGAACAGTGAGTTGTCTCATTGAGTGATTTGTTCATTTTGTACAGACCCAACATTTGCAACATAGGCATGTTCTGTAGGGAAACATTAGTTTACCTCTAGAGTGCTCTTTTTTTTTCCTCATTAGGTTTGGAAATAACAAATTAAAAATAAAATGTTTTGCCTTTGCCTTGGAATTGGAACCTTGGGATCATTGGACAGATATTTACAACACATATCAGGTGGGCGCCAGTAGTGTATTGGTTAGTGTGTCGACACTTATGGCTACTCAAGTTAGAATCCCGCCTCGTGGTCCTATGCTAATCCTTCCCCTATCTTTGCTCCCCATGCTTTCCTGTCAATACTCTCTACTGTCCTATACAATAAAGGGAAAAACCCCTAAAAAATAATTATAAAAAAACACCTATCAAAACTAATTGTTTATTAAACATGAAAGTATTTGTGATTAATTGAATATATTGTAATAAACACTTCAACTATGTAAGCAGTATTGTTTTATTGTTATTATATATTATATTTAAAAATAACCTTATTAAACATTAGTTTGTTTGACCCAGCACTGGCCAATAAACAACCCAGCAAATGGTTTAATGTATAGACCATTTCAATGAGGTCATGTCATTGGCTTTTGAACATGTCCTGCTTGTTATTAAACTATTTAATAACTGAAACAAGAGGCGATTCAATTATAACTTAATGTTAAAGCAGCTATCATCAGTATGCGACTCTTTTTTTTGATTCTTAGAATCTGTAGAAATTAAAAATGCACAACAGGAAATACATTGGGACCATTGTTTTTGTTTACATCCCTCAAAATGGTCTATAAAAAGATGTGTAATAATACCTCAAGAATGTGTTCTGTCCAATATTTACTCAGTGCTGGGTTGCCCGATAACCCAATTTGCATGGTTTTTAAACTCAGCATATTTAAAGGTGATGTAGGTGATCTGCCAAAATGCTATCTGTTAGCATATTACTGTAGCTTTGAAAACAGTCTCCCCCCTTCCGTCCAAAGCTACACCTCCTAAAATCACAAACACGCACCTTAAAGATGAGAGTAGACAGCCCACAAGATCATGTCATTTACTTTTCATTTAGAACAATTACAGTAATACCATTCCGAACAAAAAATGGTAATATATCTAGCAAGTTTTCAGTTGTGTAGCTAATAAAATAATGTGCAATATTTCATGAATTCAAGGATCGCTGGTGTCACTCTCCCATGTGCTTTGTCGTAAAGCGACTACTGTATGGGCAGTGGTTGGATGGCGGGGTGCAGGAATTACTTAAGCCATACTTACATGCTATTTCAGACCGCATATTCGGAGTAGGATGGTAAACAATACAGGGAGGTTTTTATTGTTAAAAAATGAAACAATGCGAATATAAAACCAATGTTACCTCAGTAAAGCAGGCTAGGCAGAATAGCACTATTTACTGATGTTTTGTTGGTAAACTAAATAAAAATCTACATTAACGATGCTGTAAAAAGACCTTATGAAATTGAAAAGTCACTTCAATCTTTTGCCGGAAGATTTCAGCGGCTGAACAACACTTCTGTGCATATAGCCCATTCATAAAACAACACGATCCACACAAGCTTTGCGTGACTAAAATAGTTTAAAAACATAACATCACCCGTCTAAAAGAAATACTTCAGCCATGGTGTCATCATTCCAATTTAAAATAGTTTTGATACAGCATTTATTTTCAGCCTTTCGGCAGATCTGTCTGCATGAACAGGGGTGCACAGATGTACAAATCTATATTTGTTAACAGACAGTTTGGCGCCTAGATTGTAGCTCCA
>NC_141031.1:9495000-9497500 GCF_052040795.2 Danio rerio
TCACTAAATGTGTCAGAGTCACATTGAGAGTCCAGCAAAGTAAATAAAACAATTTATGTGACTTCCGATGACAGATTGAGGCCTTATGAAGCAAAATGGTTGGTTAATATGAGTTAATACAGTTGCAAATTATGTTCATCTTCTTGCAAAGACCAATAAAGAACTTGTATGAGACATATGTGTTAATTTAGCTTAGCCTGTTTATGATTTCGTTAGTATCAATATTTCTTGATTAATTCATTAATTTTTGCTCTGAAAGTACTAGGAGTCATTGACATCTGTAAAGTTCTACTGCAGATTTTATGTTTGTTTTCTTTATTTATAGAACATTATAAAAATGACAGATGTTGACCAAAGTGCATTACAAACAACCAACATACAAAATATTAAAATTTCTCTCTTTGTCTTTTTGTCTCTTTCTCTCTCTCTCTCTCTCTCTCTCTCTCTCTCTCTCTCTCTCTCCCTTATATTTACCTTATATGGTACAGAAAAGACACTTTTCTGTGCATTTTATGGTACAACTGAATTTAAGGTACACAATCGTTTGTATATAAAGGTACAAAAGTATCAAAAAACTCCTTTATTACAATATCTATGACTGTAAAGGCAAACTAACTTATGAATAGTTTCTATATTATTCAAGATTCATCCTTTAAATGTATGTTTAAAGTAACTTATAAACATAAATTGGTAACACTTTACAATAAGGTTCATTAGTTAATGCATTTACTAACATGAACTAATCATGAACAACACTTGTGCAGCATTTATTAATCATAATTAAACATTTACTAATGCATTATTAACATCCAAACTCATGCTTGTTAACATTAGTTAATGCACCATGAGGTAACGAACTAACAATGAACTACTGTATTTTCATTAACTAACGTTAACTAACATGAACAAATACAGTAGTAAATGTATTGTTCATTGTTTGTTCATCTTAGTAAATGCATTAATTAACATTAACTAATGAACCTTATTGTAAAGTGTGGCCCATAAATTATTAGGTTATAATACAATAATACAAAATAACTGGTAAAACAAAACTATAGGAATTGTAAACTAAACATTTAAGGCAATTTTAATTAATGTTTGGCAAGCATTTTTGACACCATTAAGATATAAAGTGTCTTGTCACTGTGGATGTACCTTTATGAATCAGATTTGTACCTTTGCACAATATTGTATCTGCAGGTTTTAAGAAGCATAGGGACATTTTGGTTTCCCATGGTACAAATGGTGTCCTTAAAGAAGTAAAAACTGCAAAATGCAATAGTACAAATTTGTTTCTTTGTCTTACGGTACAATTCTGTCCCATAAAAAGATACTGCCCCTGTGACAAGGGTTTGTACCTTCTTTGGTACAACATTGTAACATTTATTTATTTTTTTTTACCTTAATTTAAGAACAACTAGCTGAAACTGGTTTTCCGATCTAATTGGCCTCAATGAAGTATGTCAGTAGAGAAGCTCATCAATCTAAGTAGGTGCCAAACCATTTCAACTTTTAAAAACAAACATCAATAACTTGTATTGAATCCTAAATTGGACTGGGATGATAAAACTGGTGAGATATTTGATTTTTTTTGTCCCAGTTAAAATCCTAGCAGCTGCATTTTGAACAAGCTGCAGGCGAACATCCTGAATACAAAGAGTTGCAGTAGTCCAATCCGGACATAATAAAAACATTGAGGATGTTTTCCAACTTCTTAACAGACAGAAAAGGCTTTAGTTTAACGATGTGTCTTAAATGATAGAAACTACTTTTGACAACAGAATTGATTTGCTTTAACAGTGTCAAAAACAATCTTAGCGTGACTGTGGACCTTAAGCTTAAACAAACCTGATAAATTGTAGATTGGCAAAACACTGGCAAAAAAAATAAAAGATTAAAAGTATCACTTGTTATCTTACATGGCCTGAGAGTAATAAATGATCTAACATACATTAATTTTATTTTGCGGGGTTATGACCTATATGAAAAACATTTTAAAAACAGTTCAATGTCTTTGACTATAGCAAACTAAAGAAAAAGAAGTGGCAATTGCATTCTCACTACCTGACCTCAGTTTCTTCTTAGAGAAATTAAGGGCAGTAATTGCCCAGCGCCTGCACCTGATCATCACTAATATGGTGTGGAGAGAAATAGCCAGGGAGCATGGAGGATTTAACTCATCACAACTAAGTACCCTCGGGAGCCCCTTCAAACTTATTTCTGACCAGAGGTAAAAATTCCACTGAAATTAACCTCACCTATCAAGATTGCAGAGGTTTTTTTAAGTGTTTCTTGTTAGTTTGTTTCTTATTTATTTGTAAATATAGAAAGCACCATGGGATTACTTTGCTGAGCTTTGGCATAGAAAAATCCAAAATAGAAAAAAATCAACATGAAAAAAAATATATAAAAATTGGTAAAACAACTGATAATATGCAGTATAGTTTGACTGACTTTCCACATAGTTGACTTGATGAGGTTGTCACTATCTGTGCTGATG
>NC_141031.1:9502500-9592500 GCF_052040795.2 Danio rerio
TTACATGTTATAATTACACACTATGAATGGTTTATTAAGCATTAGCAAATAGTTACCACTATCTTTTAAGCATTAACTGTATATTAGTAGATGTTAGTAAGCGGTTTATAACTGCAGATACAAATGCTCTGTTCTTGACTTATAAGCACCTATATAATGTGCTTAATGATTGTATTTTCATACGTTGTTAATTATCTTTTATTACTAACTTAAGTTGCATCATTTACAAACCAGTTAATTGAGAGTAGGTGGTTTTTAAAGATTATTCAGAATGTGTAAATAAATTATTAATAAACTTAACAAAATTAACATTTGTTTACTTTATTATTTAGGCATATAGTAATGGTTACTTTGCTAAATGCTTTATTAACTCACCTACAAATAAATGGCCAGTTAAATTGTAACTGAAATGTTGCATCTTAATATATTATAGACAAGATTACAAAGATGTATTTTTCATTTAATACTTAGTCTTTAATTGTCATTTATAAGGGATTTATAAAGCATAAATAGTCCTTACTTAGATTAGGCCACAAAAAAAGGTTAATAAAGAGTTATCAGGAAATCTTATTTAATTAAGATTTATTAAATAATAAATATATATTAACATACAACTTAGCTGTTAATATATGCCTGAATAATACGATATAAATGTTGATTTGAATAGTTTATTAATCATTTACTAACTCATTCTGAATGATCTTTAAAAAAAACAACAACTAGTCTTAGGGTGCTTTCACACTTGTTTCATTTGCCTAAATTGTACCCAAGTTTGATTGTTATACTCCCCTTTCACACTGTCTTTTTTCCTTCTGAACCCCGGTACACTCGCATCATTAAGCTGCTGTTGTGTATACAGCTGATGCTAGGTGATGGCCACAAAAACAAAGCGCCAAAATAGAAAGATGTCCGCACATCGTGGTCATTCTGTGTTCGCTGAATCTTTTGGTTTTGGACATACAGGAAGTGACTTGCGTCTGTCTGCTGCAAAAATATTACCAACGTTCAGAACAAACCGCGATGTCTGCAGAAACTGTTTTTGGAGGAGACAAGCAGACATTATCACGTGTTTGCTCTGGCTCAGGCCCGCTTGTAACCAAGGTGCGTGATACACAGACACACATGAATGAATGTTATGAAAACAATGTTTGTTGTACTGTTGGCGGTTCACTTACGTTATTTGGTACGATTGCATTCATACCAGACTTTGCACAAACCATACCCCAGACCACCTCTTTCAGGCAGACTCGGGTAAGATTTGTGGGTGGGTGCGCACACAAGTTCAGAAGATATGTTCACACTAGCTAAACGTACCGTACTTTGATGTCAAATGAACCCAGGTGTGAACCAAAAGTGCTAGTGTGAAAGCACCCTTTAATACAAATGATTTTGTAAGTGATTCTATACTTAATTTAGTCATGAAAAATTAATCAGTCACAAATTATGAAAGCCGATTATTAAGCACATTTCAAATGTGCTTGTAGGTCAAGAATAGAGCATTTGTATCTGCAGTTATAAACTGTTTAATAACGTCTATAAATGTAGAGCTAACATGTATCAAATAAATACATACACAATATGCTTATGCTTAATAAATAATTCATAGAGTGAAGTTATAAAGTGTTAACCAAATTTGCTATAGAATATAGTTTCAAAGTTATTCATGTTATTGAAATCAAGTTTTTCATCATCATTACTCCAGTCTTCACGGTCACGTGATCCTTCAGAAATCATTATAATGTAATAGTTATTTTGTTATGGTATTAATGGTACAAAAATCATGATTTGTATTTCTTTTGTGCTGCTTTTGGAATATTTGATCTTTTTTTTTTCTTTCAAAATAACTTTAAAAATAGCTTTTTTGCAGTCTTTTTTTTATTATGAATTCATAAAAAATAATCAAATAAAAGCTTATATTTTTTAGCATTGTTAAATAAAACAGGCAGCACGGTGGCGCAGTGGGTAGCACGATTGCCTCACAGCAAGAAGGTAGCTTATTCAACCCTCGGCTGGGTCAGTTGGCATTTCGGTGGGGAGTTTGCATGTTCTCCCCATGTTTGCATGGGTTTCCTCCAGGTGCTCCGGTTTCCCTCACAGTCCGAAGACATGCGCTGTAGTTGAATTGGTTAAACTAAATTATCCGTAGGGTATGTGTGTGAATATGAGTGTATGGGTGTTTCCCAGTGATGGGTTGCCGCTGGAACGGCATCCGCTGCTTAATAAAATATGCTGGATAAGTTGACGGTTCATTTCACTGTGGTGACCCAAGATTAATAAAGGGACTAAGCCGAAAATAAAATAAATGAATGATTACCACATTGAACACATTGCAATATTTAACATTAACATCATTAACATAATAATTATCATAACTTTAATTAATTGATTGTTTGACTCACCACTATATTGCCCACTGCAGAGTAGGCCGCAAAGGCAAAAGCCTCACTTGTGGTTGTGAACTGCTTCTCACATCTCGCTCCGCTGGGCAGATAGCACTGGTTTCCGCTCTTATCAACAATGGTACTAAGAACGGGTCCAGGATGGCTCAGAAGGGCCATGTGTTTGGTAACTTGGACATCTTTTAAGCCAATCTCCTTCCACCGCTGTGCAATATATTTGACCCTGGACTCTTCGGTAAGATCTGACAAGCTGTCAAAGTCCCTGTGTTCAATCAGACACAACAGAAAGCGGATATCAATAAATGTGCCAAGTATTTTGTGAAGGCAACCCAACAACAACACGACACTTAACAGCATGTTGATGAATATGCGCGAGACTCATTATCATTAGCGTAATTAGCACATTGTTGACTTTAGGTTAACATTTGTTTTCCTCAAAGGTATTTACATGGTCTATTGACGTGAAGCCGTGGCTCGAAGCACGGGACAGAAATGGAGAGACAGCCTCCATAATTCATATTCCGGACAAGCCTCAGTTAATGTAACTGATGAATATGGCAGTGCAGAGAATCAATTGTCTCCTGAACAAACGGATGCACTATTAAAAAAGGATTGCCGGGAGAGAAAGTAAATTAGCAACAGACGGTTAAACATGAGAGGGAGAAATGAAGCGCTGCTAAGGTGCTCTGGCAGCTCGGCTTCGCTTATTTCTTACCCGTCACGGCACGTGGAAGGCACAAAAAGAAACACATTGTTATCTTGTAACTCGAAAACTTTGAGGGCTTGAGAGCCCATCAGCATGCCAAAGCTCGCTCTGCAATTTTATAGAAGAAACACAGCAGGCCTGCCCATTCTCTCAATCTTCAAAACAAAATTAATTGAAGTGTAAAAGCAAGCCAAGAGCCTCCAGAGACTATAAATCATTTAACTGCATTTCTTTCTCCTTTATACACTGTGATAAATTTGCAGACGTTGATCATTGCCACATGACGTTAACAATATCCGCTACCCAACTGCACAGACTGTTCCTCTACTGTGCTAACAGTCACATGTCTCATTATAGCAGTTTTTTTTTCAGTTGTAAAAAGAAGGTTAAATCTTTTAAAACTGATTTTGGCAACACAAAAATAAGAGCAAGAACATAATGTTGTATCTGTACTGAAAAGTACAGACTAAAAATACAGTGTCTGGTCTGCTTTATCCTGCAAGATGTTTTATGCACACAACAATATTCAGCATCACATATCATCGGTTTTGTATTGGTGGTGTTTTTGGAAAGTACAATATGACGGGGGGTTTATAGAACCTATAAAGCAGTGGTCACTAAACTTGTTCCTGGAGGGCCGGTGTCCTGCAAAGTTTAGGTCCAACCCTAATGAAACACACCTAAACAAGCTAATCAAGGTCTTGCTAGGTATGCTTGAAATATCCAGGCAGGTGTGTTGAAGCAAGTTTGAGCTAAACCCAGCAGGGACACCGGCTCTCCAGGACCGAGATTGGTGACCCCTGCTATAAAGTGAGCAACACAATGCATATTTTCTCAGCTAAATTTGTGCTGAAACCAAAATTTGATTATGGAAGAAAGGGAGGGAAAAATCAATGTTTATGTAAACTACAGTAGAGTAAAACTAAAAATAAAATACAATATAAATGCAAGCAGGGTGAGAGAAGGCAATGTATTAAAATTAATCAGAAAGAAAGAAAGAAAGAAAGAAAGAAAGAAAGAATAAAGAAAGAAAGAAAGAAAGAAAGAAAGAAAGACAGAAAGACAGAAAGAAAGAAAGAATAAAGTAAGTAAGAAAGAAGGAAAGAAAGAAAGAAAGAAAGACAGAAAGACAGAAAGAAAGAAAGAAATTTTGATTTTCACACTATTACAAAAACATTAATACATTATTCAAACAATCAACTCACAAAAAAGAAAAAGTGAGAAAAAGAAAAAAAATATTAACCCAAAATGGGAGCAGAAACCAACTAATTTTAAAAAAGCTCACACAGAGCACCGGCATAACAACACATTAAGTCAAAAGAAGGAAGATCAACCATAGCTTTAAAAAACCTAAAATCAACAGGAATTCTTGATTTGACAGAATTAACAAAAACTGCCAACAAGTCGTGACTCACATTTCTTAATTATTTTTTTTGCTTTCTGGTACTATACACCGCCATTTCAGCTTGTCCTAATAAAAAATTGAGAAGCTGACATCTAAAGCGTTTCATCTGAACATATTTAAACCCACAAATAAAAGTGTTAGTGGAAAAGGTTTCTCTAAAAGATACAAACAAATTCTGTAAAACAGCAAATAAAGGCTCAAATCTGGAACATTGCGTTAACGTGTGAAAAACAGTTTCTCTCTGCAAGCAGAAAGGGCAATCGTGACCATCGTCAGGATTTAAAATTGAAATAAAAGCATTAACTGCAACGGCAACATGCAAAAATCTCCACTGCAAATCTCCATGTCTTTTAGTTAATGGTGACTTGTACAGTGATCGTGCTCATCCTCATTCAACTTTAAAACATCACGCCATGGAGTGTTCACTCTATTGTTCAGAACCATTTTGTTAAAAACTTTAACACATGTTTTATGTAAAACCTTCCCAGAAGCTGACTCTTGCCGAATTATTGTCACATCTTTACAATGTAAAAACACCCCTTTACAGTTTGGGAGACAAGTTGGGAGAAAATGACAAAAACGGGAAAATATCATTACAATTTGGAACAGTTAACCCTTCATAATACTCCCCCAACAACCTGATCTTTTCAGTTGTGAGGGGAGCCCTCCATTGTTCAAGGAGTTTGGTAACTTTTAATTATGGAAGAAAGGGAGGGAAAAATCAATGTGTAGGTAAACTACAGTAGAGTAAAACTAATAATATAACACATTATAAATACAAGTAGGGTGAGAGAAGGCAATGAATTAAAATTAATCAGAAAGAAAGAAAGAAAGAAAGAAAGAAAGAAAGAAAGAAAGAAAGAAAGAAAGAAAGAAAGGAGAATCAGACAAAATCACTAATGTTGAATGAGAGAAAACATCAGCAAACATACACTCAAAGGACTTTAATAAGTAAACCTGTCCAACTGTTTATTAACGCGAATTTCTAATTAGCCATATAAATGGCAGCAACTCAATGCATTTAGGCATGTAGGCACAGCCAAGGTGTGACTTTAAACGTGGCATGGTTGTTGGTGCCAGAGCTGGTCTGAGTGATTTACTGAGAATTTCACGCACAACCTTCTCTAGTGTTTACAGAGAATGGTCCGAAAAAGAGAAAATATCCAGTGAGCGGCAGTTCTGTGGGCACAACTACCTTGTTGATGCCAGATGTCAAAGAAGAATGGCCAGACTGGTCTCGAGCAGATAGAAAAGCAACAGTGACTCAAATAAACTCAAATCATTTCAATTGAGGTATGCAGAAGAGCATCTCTGAATGTTGAACCTTGAAGCAGATGGGCTACAGCAGCAGAAGACAACACTGGGTGTCACTCCTGTCAGCTAACAACAGGAAACTGAGGCAACAATTCACACTGGCTCACCAAACTCGCACAGTAGAAGATTGGCAAAACCTTGCCTCATCTGATGAGACTCAATTGCTGCTGCAACATTTGGGTGGTAGGGTCAGAATTTGGCATCAACAACATGAAAGCATGGATTCATTCTGCCTTTTAACAAACAGTTCAGTCTGGTAGTGGTGGTGTAATTGTGTGGGGGATATTTTCTTGGCACACATTGGGTCCATTAGTACCAACTAAGCATCGTGTCATTGCCCCAGCCTACCTGCGTATTGTTGCCGACCACATCCATCCCTTTATGACCACAATGTACCCATCTTCTGATGGCTACTTTCAGCAGGATAACGCACCAGGTCAAAGCGTTAATCATCTCAGACTGGTTTCTTGAACATGACAATGAGTTCACTGTACTCAAATGGTCTCACAGTCACCAGATCTTAATCCAATAGAGCTCATTTGGGATGTGGTGGAATTGGATGTGCAGCCGACAAATCTGCAGCAACTGCGTGATGCTATCATATCAATATGGAACAAAATCTCTGAGGAATATTTCCAGTACTTTGTTGAATCTATGCCACGAAGGATTAAGGCAGTTCTGAAGGCTAAAGGTGGTCCAACCCAGTACTAGTAAGGTGTACTTGATAAAGTGGCCGATAAGTGTAAATATTCATGCTTAGTCAAACCAAGAACTAATTCTATTAAATGTTTAAAATAGCCTTTAGGAAGTATCAGGCTAAAAAAAACAATATATTGGAATCAAAAGTACTACTTTTACGATGTTTCTTCATATGCACAGCGTAAACAGAAAGACTGAAAAATTCCTTTGTATAGTTATTCCTGTACACACATGTGTCATTTTTATTTAAGCAAGGGTTTTACTTTCATTTATTTATTTAAATTTTTTTTTATTTCGTCCTAACTTCTCGAGCACAAGACTCATCCTGTGATTCAGGAGAGCGGACAAGCAGTCCAGCCCCACACTGAGCCACTGTGACCTGACAGAGTGTGTCCAATCCCTCACGGCTGTGCATGGGTGCCTGGGTAATCTAATTAAAAGCGTGCTCTGCATGAGTGGAGAGGATGATTCCTAACCTCTCTCAGGTAATGCTTCTTCACTGCAGCTGGCAAAAGACTTAAATAGTAACCCAAGACATTACTTATGGAGGAACCGTTGCCTCAAATGATTGTTTGTCCAATTTTAGAAAATTGCTAAAGAAATGTCACTTTTTGGTGAAATGGAAAACGATGCGTTTGGTGAAATGTGTGTGCTTAAAAAGTTACTTTTCAATGCAATGCATGTAAATACATCTGAATAAAATGAAATCAATATGAAACATCTCACTGATATTGATGCATTTTTTTTTACAATACATATTATTTTAAAATCATTATTAAAGAAATATGTAACTTAATGGGTGACACGGTGGCTCAGTAGTTAGCACTGTTGCCTCACAGCAAGAAAGTCACTCGTTTGAGTCTCGGCTGGGTCAGTTGACATTTCTGTGTGGAGTTTTCATGTTCTCCCCGTGTCCGCATGGGTTTTCTTCCGTGTGCTCCAGTTTCCCCCAAAGTCCAAAGACATGTGCTTTATGTCAATTGAGCAGACTAAATTAAATTAGCCGTAGTGTGTGTTCGTGAATGTGAGAGTGTATGTGTGCTTCCCAGTACTGGGTTGCAGTTGGAAAGGCATCCGCTATGTAAAACATATAGTGGATAAGTTGATGGTTTAATCCGCTGTGGCGACCCCTGATGAATAAAGGGACTGAGCCAAAGAAAAATGAATGAATAAATTAATGTAACTTCCATTAATTATTATACAATGACGAAAATAAGACAAATTAAAAATATTGACTTGTTGTATTGTTTCCAAAAAAGATCATAATGGCTTAACTTTAAAGAGAAAGCCCAACACTAAAAAAAAAAAAACAATGTTAATGTATTCACCTTTAGGCCATGCAATTTGTAGATGACTTTTTGTCTTCATCATATGAGCTTCTTTTCTTAGTTTTTTAGCTAAATCAGGGGTGCTAGGTGATTCATGAAATGCTTAAACAGGTTCAAAATGTTCTATTTTGAGTGAATTTTAATCTTTGAAGATCTATTTAGCACTTAAGACAAACAAAATCTGATAACTAGCACAGAAAATGTCATACCATCGTGAAAAGCATTTACTCATTTACATTAGTGGAGTACTTTTTTTTTTTGAAATGTCGAGAAAAAAGTAATTAATAATAATAATAATAATAAAATAATAACAACAATAATTTTAATAATAATAAAATTATTAATAATAATAATAAAAAGTTTCCTTAAAATAAAAAATAAGAAAATGTCATTTTGAAAAAAATAAATAAATAAAAAAAAAAAAATATATATATATATATATATATATATATATATATATATATATATATATATATATATATATATATATATATATATATATATATATATATAATTATATATATAATATATATTATATAATTATATATATAAAATATACAAAGACATTGGGGGACAAACTGAAGTCATTGCATTTAGGAACAGAGATGAGGTTCTCAAGGGAAATGTGCACCTTGGCTCTAAGGATCAAACAACAACAAAAATAAGGTCAAGAATCTAGGTGTGATTCTGGAGTCAGATCTGATTTAAGTAGTCATGTCAAAGCAGTAACTAAATCAGCATAGTATCATCTAAAAAAATTGCAAGAAGTAGATGCTTTGTTTCTAGTGAGGACTTGTTCATGCTTTTATCACCACCAGAGTGGATTACTGTAACGGCCTTCTCACTGGCCTTCCCAAAAAGACAGACAGACAGTTGCAGCTCACCCTGAATGCTGCTGCCCGGATTCTGACCAGAACCCAAAAAGAGCACATCACACCTGTCCTCAGGTCTTTGCATTGGCTCCCAGCTACATTCGGAATACATTTTAAAGTATTATTACTTGTCTATAAATCACTAAATGGCCTAGGGCCTCAATATATTACAGATATGCTGACTAAATTCAAACATGACAAATCACTCAGATCATTAAGATCAAGTTAATTAAAAATTCCAAGAGTTCAAAGCAGCTATGCCCCTACTGTGGAATCAGCTTCCAGAAATGATTAGATGTGTTCCAACATTAGATACATTCAAATCAAAACTGAAAACACATCTGTTTAGATGTGCCTGAATGAGCACTGTGCAACATTTATGTCCGACAGATTGAACTACTGTGTTTTTCTTTTCTTTTCCATTCCTTTAAAACCTGTTTTAACTCATTGTAATCTATTTTCATCATTTTTTATTCTCAATTTTTAATTTCTAATTCGTTATATGCTATAAAAAATAATCTTGCCTTGTAAAAATAAAGCATAACCTTGAAATCCTAATATTTTCCAGAGCTGTGTGTATTTACCATGAGCAGTGTGGATTACAAAGTATAAAAATGCTTAAAAATGTTAAAGTTTTGATTTTGCATATTAAATTGCTATATCGATAAATCTGACTTAACATACATGAAGTCTTAGTCCTTTAATAATTCTAATAAAAAGTCGAGTTAGGCTTGGGTCCATCTCTAACAAAGACATATCCATAACCTTTACTGTCTCCATTGACCAATCATAAAATACGTCAGAGCAACAGAAGCTGCAGTTAATCAGTGATCAAACCAGTCACAGCTTGACCAAATCAAACCTCTTGTCAAGCAGCATTTACAGACTGCTTTCAACAACCTGACCTGATGATTGATGCTTCCTCTTCCACCTGGAACAAAAAGATCAGTCACTTCCTTGCAAAACCCAGCTCATGGCCGCAACCGCTGGCTAGAAACAAGAGGAGTCTGCAAACCCTCCGACAGCAGATCCTTAACTCAGTGCCATCTGTTACTGAGACTAATATAGACATCAGAAGAGAAGCCTTGCTCTCCCCTGTCAAGCAACAAAAATCAGGTATTTTCACACAGGAAGTCTGTCAACAAAGCCGCCAGATGAGGCTTTATTTCTCAAAGCTTCAAAGCAATTATCCTATCAGAATGAATATGCCGATGTCAAACTGTAATTCCCTTTGTTGGAAATATACCTTTTGTGCAAGCCATTTTGCATCTTTATATTCTGCATGTACACGCAGAGGAGTGAATATCTAGGGTTTTAATTAAACATGGTTGAGTGGAGATGATTGACAGCTGATCTAATCACAAAACGTGTTTTGGAGTATAGGAAAAAATCTATCAGGTGTAGAAGTAAATAGAAAATGAATAGAACATAAATAAATAAATAAATAAATAAATAAATAAATAAATAAATAAATAAAAGTTAAAATAAATAAATTAATTAATTAAAAACTAACAAAAACAAACATTTTAAAATAAAAATCCATAGCAAACAAAAAACTAGACAAACAAACAAGCAAACAAAGACAACAAAAGCATCAACATCTTTTTTTTTATTTTATTTTAGCTTCAAAGTCTTTACCCTACCAAAATGATTATATTCTGATATTAATTCCTATGTTGGAAATATATGGTTAGAGGCAAAACTATTAGCCCAAAGTGTGAAATTTTTAAAATAAAAAAAAATATAAGTTTTGTTTAACGCATATCATTTTTTTCAACATATTTTTAAACATAATAATTTTAATAACTAATGTATTTGGTCTTTGATATCATGTCAAGCATATAGGAATTTTAGAGGTATCCATAATCCTGGACCAGACAGTTCCTCAGCAGATGATGTGGCGGTCATGGAGGAGTGGAGAGCATGATCCCTGAAAGACCGCAGTGACAGACAAGTCTCCGCATTGATCTAGTGTGTTAGTGCCACCTACTCACACCACAGCTTCTCCACAGTGAACATCCAGCGTTCTCCAGCCTCTGGCACCTAAACTGCAGCTCGACAGCCTAAACTGCAATTTGGTCAGAGGAGAAATGGTCATGCCCAACTAAGCTGGATTTCTCTCAAGTTTTTTTTTCCTTTACTTTTGTCAATTGTTGAAGTTTCTTCCTTGCCATTGCCGCAACGAGCTTACTTGATTTGGGACTTGTGGAGCTGCGCATGAATGGATTTGCTCTTCAGTGTTTGGACTTTCACTTTCACCGGTGAAAATTAAGCCACACTGAACTGAACTAGATTGAACTTCAACTCTAAAAACTGAACTGACACAGTTTCAATTCAAAAGACAAGAACTTATATGTTAAGCTGCTTTGAGACAATCTACATTGTAAAAGCACAGCATATATAGATTGATTGAACTGAATTAAATGACAGAGCAGTAACAAATAGTTTACAAGTTATTTTTGCAAGGTATTATTATTATTATTATTAGGGGTTCGAGCGCGAAGCGCTGAAACCCTATTGTTTTTGTAAGAATTTTTATTATTAGGGGGTCAAGCGCGAAGCGCTGAAACCCTATTGTTTTTGTTAAGATTTTTATTATTATTATTATTATTATTATTATTATTATTATTATTATTATTATTATTATTCTGCCGAAGTCACTATTGCCCAGACCAAACCGTAAGGCCGAGAGAGCTGAAACTTGGCCAGATGGTAGTACCCCGGTACACTACGTTCTGGCCAAAGATCAGCCAAATCAGACCATAGGTGGCGCTATGGCGCCAAAAAAACACTTTTTGGACATTTTTGGCCGCTATACGTTCACCGTTTGTCGTAGACTCAAAAACTTTACATTTTTTGAATCCTTGGGTTAACCTGAACAAAAGTGTATACCAGAAATTTTTGCTCTACGACGCACCGTTTTCCCGCTACATCGCGATATGTCCGAAACCTACTTTTGCGAACTAGTCCTAGGTTTTACACTCAATCTAAACCAAACCAGCTCTCAAATGTTCTCTGGACACTGAATATCAATAATTATCAAAAAAAAGTTGACATTTTTATTCTCACTCGAAACAGTACACAACAATGTTCGACGCTAATTGAAGCTAAATGCTAATTGGAGCTATAACTTTTGAAAGAAATGAGATATCATCACCAAACTTGCTACACACATGCATAAGCTCAATTTGAGGTGACACTGCAAAACCCGCAGACTTTGGCCACATGGTGGCGCTATAAAGCTAAAAAAACATAAAAATTACTCTAACCTTACAGCCATTCGTCCGATCAGCTTGAAATTTGGCATGCAGTGTCTTTAACCAAGTTGTCATAACATACTATAAGGACATTGGCATATCTCAGAAAACATGGCCGCCATTGGCCAATTAAGATTGAGCAGCCATTTAACAAGGTTAACGATGAGTGATCAAAACGAAACTCGCTGGGCATGTTCGACTCATGGTCCTAGAGGTCTGTAAGAATTTTGAAAGAAATCGGCCACTAGGGGGCGATTTTACGTTTTTTTAGTGTGTAATGGGTTGTGTATCACACAACCTTTTGCGCAACCACACAAAATACATATCATATGATAGGCCTGCTCATACCGAACAGTTTGACACTCAAACCACTGCTGTCACTCACACCGTTCGTTAAATATTCATCAATATAGGAAAAACCTACTTTTGCGAACTAGTCCCTGGTTTTTCACTCAATCGCGACGAAACCAGTGTTGTTAGAATCTCTGGACTGTGTAGATCAATAATTATCAAAAAAAAGTTGAACTTTTCACTTTGGCTAGCTGTAACAGGCTAATTTACAAAAGAGGCTTGTCCACACGAACCTACATGCCTGTAAACCAATAAGGAAAGGCCAAAACATCACAGAAATTGGTGAGCACATGTGCCATATCAATGAGAAGAAACTTGCAAAATTTTGTGAAGATCAAATCATAGGTGGCGCTATAATAGCAAAAATAGTCTTTAAATAATGCTAAATCGCTTAAAAATAAAGTAAATTTGCTTCATTTACATAGTATTTCACAAAAAACACTTAATCTACATATCATATGATAGGCCTGCTCATACTGAACAGTTTGAGACTAAAACCACTGCTGTTACTCAAACTGTTCATTAAAAAACCATCAATATAAACAAAACCTACTTTTGCGAACTAGTCCCTGGTTTTTAACTCAATCGCAACGAAACCAGTGTTGTATGAACCTCTGGACTGAGTAGATCAATAATTATCAAAAAAAAGTTGAACTTTCCATTTTAGATAGCTGTAACAGGCTCATTTACAAAAGGGGCGTGTCTACACGAACCTACATGCCTGTAAACCAATAAGGAAAACCGAAAACATCACAGAAATTGGTGAGCAGATGTGGCATATCAATGTGAATAAACATGCAAAATTTTGTGGAGATTGGGCAATAGGTGGCGCTATAATAGTGGAAATGGTTCTAAAAACATGCTAAAATGGCTTAAAATGCAGTAAATGTACTTCATTTACACACTTTTCACTGAAATGATTTATAAGTTATTTTTTTGTCCATCTTGGATGTTTAAAGATCTCAAAAACACATTTTCAATATTCTATCATTTAAGCCACTATAACACAGACTTTCAACTGTCACCTACCATTTCTAACCACTAGATGTCACAACAAGACCACTTATTTACTGTTCAAAACATTTGCATACCTTTGTTGCTTTACATTTTTTGAGTTTAAAGTCAGGGAAATTGCATTTAGGATCATTCTGAATCATATGTTGACCTGATGTAAACACTGTTATGCATTAAACATCTAATTTGGTCCCAGTTAACCTCTTCATAATAATTCTAATAGGTAAAACTGGTTCTATGATTAAACACATTGTTTTAAAACATGTGTAAAGAAAATCACAACTGTGGCTTCTAGATGGCAGTAACAGACCACTTATTGTTTATTTTACTGCTCTATAGCAAAGAATGTAATGTAATGTTATGTAATGCATTCTGAATCCCAAACTGACATGGCATGAACACAGTTCATGCATTTAAGATCAAATTTAGTCAAAGCGTGTCACACTTTTTACTCTGTAGATTTTTAATTATTTTAATAAAATACAAATGTTTCATTTTATATAGTTAGAACATGCTCAATTATAGAAGGGATATATTTATGCACACCTAAATGGCTGTAATCACATAAAAAAATTACACTGTGGCCACTAGATGGCAGTAGGAGATCACTAATAGCTTATTCACTGCTCTTTTGTCATTTTTATTAAGAAGAGCTAAAATAGCCATAACTCATGAATGAACTAAAATATCTTCACCAAACTTGTTACACATATGCAAGAGGTCAGTCTAAGGTTATAGCATAAAACTCGTAGACAATGGCCACATGATGGCGCTATACATTGTAAAATCACTGTATCTGAGTAACCATTTATCTGATTAACTTAAAATTTGACATGTCGTGTCTTTGTCTAAGGTGCCATGACTCGATCTACACAATATATCATAGGGCTGCTTATGCTGGTCACTTTGACATAAAAGCGGTCACTCGAAATGTTCATTAAAAATTTGTCAATATGTAAAAATCGAAGTTGCTTCTCTGGAGTGTTTAATCAAACATTTGTTAGCTCAATCTATAAACTCTAACGCTCTAATCGTATATTTCGTTGTCGAATAAACTACTTACAGGCGTCCTAACTGCTATATGACCTTACCCTGCTAAACTGCTTGACCCCCGTTAATTGCTGCTTGCAGCTATATTTAGGGGTTCGAGCGCGAAGCGCTGAAACCCTATTGTTTTTGTAAGAATTTTTATTATTATTATTATTATTATTATTATTTTACTTCTGCCATAATCACTATTGCCCAGGCCAAACCCTAAGGCCTATTGGCCTCAAACTTGGTCAGATGGTAGTACTCCTCACCGCTACTCAGATCCAAAGGCTCGTCAAAATCGGGCCATAGGTGGCGCTACAGCGCTAAAAACAAAAAAAATTTAGTAATTTGGCAGCCATTTCTAAACCGTTAGTCGTAGGCTCAAAAACTTTACACTTTTGGAATCGTTGGGTCATCCCGAACAAAAGTGGAGTCACCCAGAATTTCTCTACGACGCACCGTTTTTCCGCTACATCGCGATTTGTCCGAAACCTACTTTTGCGAACTAGTCCTAGGGTTTTCACCCAATCTGAACCAAACCAGTGTAGAAATGTTCTTTGGACACTGAATAGCAAAAGTTATTGAAAGAAAGTTGAAATGTTGATTTCACGCGAAACCGTACGCAAAAATGTAACATGCTAATGTAAGCTAAAAGCTAATTGTAGCTGTAACTTTTGAACGGATTGAGATATCTTCATCAAACTTGGTACACACATGTATAAGGTCAATTTGAGGTCACAGTGCAAAACCCGCTAACTTTGGCCTCATGGTGGCGCTATAAAGCCTATAAAACATAAAAATTACTCTAACCTCACAACCATTTGTCCAATCAGCTTGAAATTTGGCATGCAGTGTCTTTGTCTAACGTGTCATGACATACTATAAGGACATTGGCATATCTCAAAAAACATGGCCGCCATTAGCCAATTAAGATTAAACAACCATTAAACTAGGTTAACGATGAGTGATCGGAACGAAACTCGGTGGGCATGTTCGACTCATGGTCCTAGAGGTCTGTAAGAATTTTGAAAGAAATCCGCCACTAGGGGGCGATTTTGGGTTTTTTGAGAATGTAATTGATTGGTTATTACATAAAGTTTTGCACAGCCACACAAAATACATATCATATGATAGACCTGCTCATACTGAACAGTTTGACACTAAAACCAATGATGTCACTCAATCTGTTTATTAAATATTGATTAATATATGAAAAACCTACTTTTGCGAACTAGTCCCTGGTTTTTCGCTCAATCACCACGAAACCAGTGTTGTATGAATCTCTGAACTGAGCAGATCAATAGTTATTGAAATGAGTTGAACTTTCCTCTTTTGGCAGCTATAAATGGCTCATTTACAAAAGGGGTGTGTTTTATATTGACCTAAATGCATGTAAATGCATAAGGAAAACTCAAAACTTCGTGAAATCTGGTATGCACATCTGACATGTGATTCTTAACAGGCATACACAATTTTGTGAAGATAGGTCAATAGGTGGCGCTGTAACAGTAGAAAAGGTCTCAAAAACACTGATTTCCATTGCTATTTTACCATAATTTGTATAATATGTGTTTATTGTAGACAGCTTTTCATAAATATACTTGATCTGACATAATATATGATAGGCCTGCACATTCTGATCACTTTGGCATGAAATCCACTGCTGTAACTATAACCATCCATTTATTATTCACCATTATTTCAAACAATACTTTTATGAACTCGTCCCTGCTTTTTTGCTCAAATTGAACAAAATCAGTGTTGTACAAATGTCTGCACTGTCTAAATCAGTAATTATGAAAAACAATTGAACTTTTGTGCATAAATGAGCTTGATATATTTATCTGAAGAGCACAGTGTGTTCATATGCTTCCACAAAGGATCTAAACATGCATTACTAATATAAACCACTAGATGACAGCACAAGACCTCATAATGTTGGTTTAAAGTCACTAAATGTCCATTAAAGATCATTCTGAATCACATCTTGACATGGCATAAACTCTGTTATTGCATTTAAAAGCTGATTTAGTACCAGGTTACCACTTCATTTATGTAGGCTTTATATTTTTACCATTTATTACATTACATCATGGATTTCTTTAGGGTCAGCCTTAAATGTTGGGTTGTCCTACATCTAAATTGCCTAAATGGCAATTAGTTTGCCAAATGCTCGAACCCCGTTAATCGCCGCTTGCGGCTATATTTATTATTATTATTATTATTATTATTATTTTACTTCTGCCATAATCACTATTGCCCAGGCCAAACCGTAAGGCCTATTGGCTTCAAACTTGGTCAGATGGTAGTACTCCTCACCGCTACTCAGATCCAAAGGCTCGTCAAAATCGGGCCATAGGTGGCGCTACAGCGCTAAAAACAAAAAAAATTTAGTAATTTGGCAGCCATTTCTAAACCGTTTGTCGTAGGCTCAAAAAATTTACACTTTTGGAATCGTTGGGTCATCCCGAACGAAAGTGGAGTGACTCAGATTTTCTCTACGACGCACCGTTTTTCCGCTACATCGCGATTTGTCCGAAACCTACTTATGCGAACTAGTCCTAGGGTTTTCACCCAATCTGAACCAAACCAGTGTAGAAACGTTCTTTGGACACTGAATAGCAAAAGTTATTGAAAGAAAGTTGAAATGTTGATTTCACGCGAAACCGTACACAAGAACGTAACATGCTAATGTAAGCTAAAAGCTAATTGTAGCTGTAACTTTTGAACGGATTGAGATATCTTCATCAAACTTGGTACACACATGTATAAGGTCAATTTGAGGTCACAGTGCAAAAGCCGCAAACTTTGGCCTCATGGTGGCGCTTTAAAGCCTATAAAACATAAAAATTACTCTAACCTCACAACCATTTGTCCAATCAGCTTGAAATTTGGCATGCAGTGTCTTTGTCTAACGTGTCATGACATACTATAAGGACATTGGCATATCTCAAAAAACATGGCCGCCATTAGCCAATTAAGATTAAACAACTATTAAACTAGGTTAACGATGAGTGATCGGAACGAAACTCGGTGGGCATGTTCGACTCATGGTCCTAGAGGTCTGTAAGAATTTTGAAAGAAATCCGCCACTAGGGGGCGATTTTGGGTTTTTTGAGAATGTAATTGATTGGTTATTACATAAAGTTTTGCACAGCCACACAAAATACATATCATATGATAGGCCTGCTCATACTGAACAGTTTGACACTACAACCACTGATGTCACTCAATCTGTTTATTAAATATTAATTAATATATGAAAAACCTACTTTTGCGAACTAGTCCCTGGTTTTTCGCTCAATCACCACGAAACCAGTGTTGTATGAATCTCTGAACTGAGCAGATCAATAGTTATTGAAATGAGTTGAACTTTCCTCTTTTGGTAGCTATAAATGGCTCATTTACAAAAGGGGTGTGTCTTATATTGACCTAAATGCATGTAAATGCATAAGGAAAACTCAAAACTTCGTGAAATCTGGTATGCACATCTGAGATGTGATTCTTAACAAGCTTACACAATTTTGTGAAGATAGGTCAATAGGTGGTGCTGTAACAGTAGAAAAGGTCTCAAAAACACTGATTTCCATTGCTATTTGACCATAATTTGTATAATATGTGTTTATTGTAGACAGCTTTTCATAAATATACTTGATCTGACATAATATATGATAGGCCTGCACATTCTGATCACTTTGGCATGAAATCCACTGCTGTAACTCAAACCATCCATTTATTATTCACCATTATTTCAAACAATACTTTTAGGAACTCGTCCCTGCTTTTTTGCTCAAATTGAACAAAATCAATGTTGTACAAATGTCTGCACTGTCTAAATCAGTAATTATGAAAAACAATTGAACTTTTGTGCATAAATGAGCTTGATATATTTATCTGAAGAGCACAGTGTGTTCATATGCTTCCACAAAGGATCTAAACATGCATTACTAATATAAACCACTAGATGACAGCACAAGACCTCATAATGTTGGTTTAAAGTCACTAAATGTCCATTAAAGATCATTCTGAATCACATCTTGACATGGTATAATCTCTGTTATTGCATTTAAAAGCTGATTTAGTACCAGGTTACCACTTCATTTATGTAGGCTTTATATTTTTACCATTTATTACATTACATCATGGATTTCTTTAGGGTCAGCCTTAAATGTTGGGTTGTCCTACATCTAAATTGCCTAAATGGCAATTAGTTTGCCAAATGCTCGAACCCCGTTAATTGCCGCTTGCGGCTATATTTAGGGGGTCAAGCGCGTAGCGCTGAAACCCTATTGTATTTGTTAGGATTTTTATTATTATTATTATTCTGCCGAAGTCACTATTGCCCAGACCAAACCGTAAGGCCAAGAGAGCTGAAACTTGGCCAGATCGTAGTACCCCGGTACACTACATTCTCACCAAAGATCAGCCAAATCGGACCATAGGTGGCGCTACAGCGCCAAAAACCAACATTTTGGACATTTTTGGCCGCTATACGTTCACCGTTTGTCGTAGACTCAAAAACTTTACATTTTTTGAATCCTTGAGTTAGACCTAACAAAAGTGCACAGCTGCACTTTTTGCTCTACGACGCACCGTTTTCCCGCTACATCGCGTTTTGTCCGAAACCTACTTTTGCGAACTAGTCCTAGGTTTTTCACTCAATCTAAACCAAACCAGCTCTCAAATGTTCTCTGGACACTGAATATCAATAATTATCAAAAAAAAAGTTGACATTTTTATTCTCACTCGAAACAGTACACAACAATGTTCGATGCTAATTGAAGCTAAATGCTAATTGGAGCTATAACTTTTGAACAGAAAGAGATATCATCACCAAACTTAGTACACACATGTATAAGCTCAATTTGAGGTGACACTGCAAAACCCGCAGACTTTGGCCACATGGTGGCGCTATAAAGCTTAAAAACCATAAAATGACCCTAACCTTACAACCGTTAGTCCGATCAGCTTGAAATTTGGCATGCAGTGTCTTTGACCAGTTTGCCATGAAATATTATAAGGACATTGGCACATCTCAAAAAACATGGCCGCCATTGGCCAATTAAAACTGAGCAGCCATTTAACAAGGTTAACGATCAGCGATCGGAACGAAACTCGCTGGGTATGTTCGACTCACGGTCCTAGAGGGCTGTAAGAATTTTGAAAGAAATCGGCCACTAGGGGGCGATTTTACGCGTTTTTAAGGTGTAATGGGTTGTGTATCACACAATCTTTTGCGTAACCACACAAACTACATATCATATGATAGGCCTGCTCATACCGAACAGTTTGACACTCAAACCATTGCTGTCACTTACACCGTTCGTTAAATATTCATCAATATAGGAAAAACCTACTTTTGCGAACTAGTCCCTGGTTTTTCACTCAATCGCGACGAAACCAGTGTTGTTAGAATCTCTGGACTGTGTAGATCAATAATTATCAAAAAAAAGTGGAACTTTTCACTTTGGCTTGCTGTAACAGGCTAATTTACAAAAGGGGCGTGTCCACACGAACCTACATGCCTGTAAACCAATAAGGAAAGCCCAAAACAACACAGAAATTGGTGAGCACATGTGGCATATCACCGAGATGAAACTTGCAAAATTTTGTGAAGATCAAACCATAGGTGGCGCTATAATAGCAAAAATAGTCTTTAAATAATGCTAAACCGCTTGAAAATAAAGTAAATTTGCTTCATTTACACACTATTTCACAAAAAACACTTAATCTACATATCATATGATAGGTCTGTTCATACTGAACAGTTTGAGACTAAAACCACTGCTGTCACTCAAACTGTTCATTAAAAAACCATCAATATAAACAAAACCTACTTTTGCGAACTAGTCCCTGGTTTTTAACTCAATCGCAACGAAACCAGTGTTGTATGAACCTCTGGACTGAGTAGATCAATAATTATCAAAAAAAAGTTGAACTTTCCATTTTAGATAGCTGTAAGAGGCTCATTAACAAAAGGGGCGTGTCTACACGAACCTACATGCCTGTAAACCAATAAGGAAAACATCACAGAAATTGGTGAGCAGATGTGGCAAATCAATGTGAATAAACATGCAAAATTTTGTGGAGATTGGGCAATAGGTGGCGCTATAATAGTAGAAATGGTCCTAAAAACATGCTAAAATGGCTTACAAATGCAGTAAATGTGCTTCATTTACACACTTATCACTGAAATGATTTACAAGTCAATTTTTTTGCCCATCTTGGATGTTTAAAGGTCTCAAAAACACATATTTTCAGTATTCTATAATTTTAGCCACTATAACACAGACATTTAACTGTCACCTACCATTTCTAACCACTAGATGTCACAACAAGACCACTTATTTATTGTTCAATACATTTGCATACCTTTGTTGTTTTACATTTTTTGAGTTTAAAGTCAGGGAAATTGCATTTAGGATCATTCTGAATCACATTTTGACCTGATGTAAACACTGTTATGCATTAAACATCTAATTTGGTCCCAGTTAACCTCTTCATAATAATTCTAATTGGCAAAACTGGTTCTATGATTAAACACCTTGTTTTAAAACATGTAAAGAAAATCACAATTGTGGCTTCTAGATGGCAGAAACAGACCACTTATTGTTTATTTTACTGCTCTGTAGCAAAGAATGTGATGTAATGTTATGTAATGCATTCTGAATCCCAAACTGACATGGCATGAACACAGTTAATCCATTTAAGATCAAATTTAGTCAAAGCTTTTCACACTTTTTACTCTGTAGATTTTTAATTATTTTAATAAAATACAAATTTTTCATTTTATATAGTTAGAACATGCTCAATTATAGAAGGGTTATGTTTATGCACACCTAAATGGCTGTAATCACATAAATAAATTACACCGTGGCCACTAGATGGCAGTAGGAGATCACTAATAGCTTATTCACTGCTCTTTTGTAATTTTTATTAAGAAGAGCTAAAATAGCCATAACTCATGAATGAATTAAAATATCTTCACCAAACTTGTTACACATATGCAAAAGGTCAGTCTAAGGTCATAGCATAAAACTCGTAGACATTGGCCACATGATGGCGCTATACATTGTAAAATCACTGTATCTGAGTAACCGTTTATTGATTAACTAGAAATTTGACATGTCGTGTCTCTGTCTAAGGTGCCATGACTCGATCTACACATTATATCATAGGGCTGCTTATACTCGTCACTTTGACATAAAAGCGGTCACTCGAAATGTTCATTAAAAATTTGTCAATATGTAAAAACTGATGTTGCATTTCTGGAGTGTTTGATCAAACGTTTGTTAGCTCAATCTATAAACTCCAACACTCTTATCGTATATTTCATTGTCGAATAAACTACTTACAGGCGTCCTAACTGCTATATAACCGTATCCTGCTAAACTGCTTGACCCCCGTTAATTGCTGCTTGCAGCTATATTTAGGGGGTCAAGCGCGAAGCGCTGAAACCCTATTGTTTTTGTTAAGATTTTTATTATTATTATTATTATTATTATTATTATTATTAGGGGGTCAAGCGCGAAGCGCTGAAACCCTATTGTTTTTGTTAAGATTTTTATTATTATTATTATTATTATTAGGGGTTCGAGCGCGTAGCGCTGAAACCCTATTGTTTTTGTTAGAATTTTTATTATTATTATTATTATTTATTATTGTTATTTTTCTTCTGCCATAATTGCCATTGCCCAGGCCAAACCATAAGGCCTAGAAGCTTCAAATTTGGCCAGATGGTAGCGGTCCCACACCGCTACTCAGATCCAAAGAATTGTGCAAATTGGACCATAGGTGGCGCTACAGCGCTTAAAAAAGCACGTTTTTTAGTTTTTTGGCCGCCATTTGTAATCCGTTTGTCGTAGAATCAAGTAATTTACATATTTGGAATCCTTGGGTTTGTGCGAACAAAAGTGGAGTGACTCAGATTTTCTCTACGATGCACCGTTTTTCCGCTACATCGCGATTTGTCCGAAACCTACTTTTGCAAACTAGTCCTAGGTTTTCCATCCAATTGGAACCAAACCAGTGTAGAAAAGTTCTCTGGACACTGAATATCAATAGTTATTGAAAAAAATTTGAAATTTTAATTTTCACGCGAAACAGTGCACAAAAAAGTCCATGCTAACTGTAAGCTAAATGCTAATTGTAGCTATAACTTTTGAACGGATTGAGATATCATCACCAAACTTGGTAAACACATGTATAAGGTCAATATGAGCCCACAGTGCAAAACCCGCAGACTTTGGCCGCATGGTGGCGCTATAAAGCCTAAAAAACAATAAAAATACTCTAACCTTACCACCATTGGTCCAATCAGCTTGAAATTTGGCATGCAGTGTCTTTGACCAAGTTGTCATAACATACTATAAGGACATTTGCGTATGTCAAAAAACATGGCCGCCATTAGCTAATTAAGATTGAGCAGCCATTAAACAGGGTTAACGATGAGTGATCGGAACGAAACTTGGTGGGCATGTTTGACTCATAGTCCTAGAGGTCTGTAAGAATTTTGAAAAAAATCGGCCACTAGGGGGCGCCTTTGTGTTTTTTGAAGGTGTAATTGTTTGGTTATTACACACAGTTTTGCACAGCCACACAAACTACATATCATATGATAGGCCTGCTTCTGCTGAACACTTTGACATAAACATAACTGCTGTCAGTCCTACTGTTAATTAAATATTAATTAATATATGAAAAACCTACTTTTGCAAACTAGTCCCTGGTTTTTGGCTCAATCACCACGAAACCAGTGTTGTATGAATCTCTGGACTGCCTAGATCAAAAGTTATTGAAAAAAAGTTGAACTTTCATCTTTAGGTAGCTATAAATGGCTCGTTTACAAAAAGGGGTGTGTCTTTATTGACCTACATGCCTGTAATTGCATAAGGAAAACCCCAAACTTCATGAAAGCAGGTATGCACACCTGAGATATAATTCCTAACAAGCATGGCAAATTTTGTGAAGATAGGTCAATAGGTGGCGCTATAACAGTAGAAAAGGTCTCAAAAACACTGCTTTTCGTTGCTATTTGACCAAAATATGCAGAATATGTGTTTATTTTAGACAGCTTTTCACAAATATACTTGATCTGACATATTATATGACAGGCCTGCTCATTCTGATCACTTTGACACAAACACCACTGCTGTCAGTCATACTGTTTATTAAATATTAATTAATTTATGAAAAACCTACTGTTGCGAATTAGTCCCTGGTTTTTCGCTCAATCACCACAAAACCAGTGTTATATGAATCTCTGGACTGCCTAGATCAATAATTATTGAAAAAAAGTTGAACTTTCCACTTTGGGTAGTTATAAATGGCTCATTTACAAAAAGAGCCATGTCTTTACTTACCTACATGCCTGTAAATGTTTGAGGAAAACCCCAAACTTTATGAAATCAGGTATGCACATCTGAGATATATTTCTTAACAAGCATGCACAATTTTGTGGAGATAGGTCAATAGGTGGCGCTATAACAGTAAAAAAGGTCTCAAAACACTGCTTTTCATTGCTATATGACCATAATTTGCAGAATATGTGTTTATTTTAGACAGCTTTTCACAAATATACTTGATCTGACGTTTTATATGACAGGCCTGCTCATTCTGATCACTTTGACACAAACACCACTGCTGAAACTATAACCATCCATTCATTATTCACCATTATTTCAAAAAACTACTTTTGAGAACTCGTCCTTGTTTTTTGCTCACTTTCAACAAATCCAGTGTTGTGCAAATGTCTGCACTGTCTAAATCAACTTCTATGAAAAAATATTTTTTTACTCCTTAGATAATTATAACAAGTTCATTTACACAGTGTGTGTATGGCATATAGAAAAGGTCTCAAAAGTGCATTACTGTTTGTAGCCAGTAGAGGACAGCATAAGACCACTTTTTGTTGGTTCAAAGTGATTGAATCTGCAAGATATTTCTGAATCACATTTTGATGTAGTATAAACTCTTATTGCATTTAAAATCTGACTTAGTCCCAGTCTGCCACTTGATTCATTTACACATTACTTTTTCCAGTTAGTACATTCCATCATGGTATTGTTTCAGTGACAGCCTTAAATTTTGGGTTGTCATAGAACTAAACAGCATAAATGTCCTAAGCTTGCCAAATGCTCGAACCCCGTCAATCGCCGCTTGCGGCTATATTTAGGGGGTCAAGCGCGAAGCGCTGAAACCCTATTGTTTTTGTTAAGATTTTTATTATTATTATTATTATTATTATTATTATTATTATTATTATTATTATTATTATTATTATTCTGCCGAAGTCACTATTGCCCAGACCAAACCGTAAGGCCGAGAGAGCTGAAACTTGGCCAGATCGTAGTACCCCGGTACACTACATTCTCACCAAAGATCAGCCAAATCGGACCATAGGTGGCGCTATGGCGCCAAAAACCCACTTTTTGGACATTTTTGCCCGCTATACGTTCACCGTTTGTCGTAGACTCAAAAACTTTACATTTTTCTAATCCTTGGGTTAGCCCCAACAAAAGTGCACAGCTGAACTTTTTGCTCTACGACGCACCGTTTTCCCGCTACATCGCGATTTGTCCGAAACCTACTTTTGCGAACTAGTCCTAGGTTTTTCACTCAATCTAAACCAAACCAGCTCTCAAATGTTCTCTGGACACTGAATATCAATAATTATCAAAAAAAAGTTGACATTTTTATTCTCACTCGAAACAGTACACAACAATGTTTGATGCTAATTGAAGCTAAATGCTAATTGGAGCTATAACTTTTGAACGAAATGACATGTCATCACTAAACTTGGTACACACATGTATAAGCTCAATTTGAGGTGACACTGCAAAACCCGCAGACTTTGGCCACATGGTGGCGCTATAAAGCTAAAAAAACATAAAAATGACTCTAACCTTACAGCCATTTGTCCAATCAGCTTGAAATTTGGTATGCAGTGTCTTTGACCAAGTTGTCATAACATACTATAAGGACATTGGCATATCTCAAAAAACATGGCCGCCATTGGCCAATGAAAATTGAGCAGCCATTTAACAAGGTTAACGATGAGTGATCAAAACGAAACTCGCTGGGCATGTTCGACTCATGGTCCTAGAGGTCTGTAAGAATTTTGAATGAAATCGGCCACTAGGGGGCGATTTTACGTATTTTTAGTGAGTAATGGGTTGTGTATCACACAACCTTTTGCGCAACCACACAAAATACATATCATATGATAGGCCTGCTCATACCGAACAGTTTGACACTCAAACCACTGCTGTCACTCACACCGTTCGGTAAATATTCATCAATATAGGAAAAACCTACTTTTGCGAACTAGTCCCTGGTTTTTCACTCAATCGCGACAAAACCAGTGTTGTTGGAATCTCTGGACTGTGTAGATCAATAATTATCAAAAAAAAGTTGAACTTTTCACTTTGGCTAGCTGTAACAGGCTAATTTACAAAAGGGGCTTGTCCACATGAACCTACATGCCTGTAAACCAATAAGGAAAGCCCAAAACAACACAGAAATTGGTGAGCACATGTGGCATGTCAACGAGATGTAACTTGCAAAATTTTGTGAAGATCAAACCATAGGTGGCGCTATAATAGCAAAAATAGTCTTTAAATAATGCTAAATTGCTTAAAAATAAGGTAAATTTGCTTCATTTACATACTATTTCACAAAAAACACTTAATCTACATATCATATGTTAGGTCTGCTCATACTGAACAGTTTGAGACTAAAACCACTGGTGTTACTCAAACTGTTCATTAAAAAACCATCAATATAAACAAAACCTACTTTTACGAACTAGTCCCTGGTTTTTAACTCAATCGCAACGAAACCAGTGTTGTATGAACCTCTGGACTGAGTAGATCAATAATTATCAAAAAAAAGTTGAACTTTCCATTTTAGATAGCTGTAACAGGCTCATTAACAAAAGGGGCGTGTCTACACGAACCTACATGCCTGTAAACCAATAAGGAAAACCCAAAACATCACATAAATTGGTGAGCCGATGTGACATATCAATGTGAATAAACATGCAAAATCTTGTGGAGATTGGGGAATAGGTGGCGCTATAATAGTGGAAATGGTTCTAAAAACATGCTAAAATGGCTTAAAAATGAAGTAAATGTGCTTCATTTACACACTTATCACTGAAATGATTTATAAGTAATTTTTTCTGTCCATCTTGGATGTTTAAAGGTCTCAAAAACACATTTTCAATATTCTATCATTTTAGCCACTATAACACAGACTTTTAACTGTCACCTACCATTTCTAACCACTAGATGTCACAACAAGACCACTTATTTATTGTTCAAAACATTTGCATACCTTTGTTGTTTTACATTTTTTGAGTTTAAAGTCAGGGAAATTGCATTTAGGATCATTCTGAATCACATTTTGACCTTATGTAAACACTGTTATGCATTAAACATCTAATTTGGTCCCAGTTAACCTCTTCATAATAATTCTAATAGGTAAAACTGGTTCTATAATTAAACACCTTGTTTTAAAACATATGTAAAGAAAATCACAACTGTGGCTTCTAGATGGCAGTAACAGACCACTTATTGTTTATTTTACTGCTCTATAGCAAAGAATGTGATGTAATGTTATGTAATGCATTCTGAATCCCAAACTGACATGGCATGAACACAGTTAATGCATTTAAGATCAAATTTAGTCAAAGCTTTTCACACTTTTTACTCAGTAGATTTTTAATTATTTTAATAAATTACAAATTTTTCATTTTATATAGTTGGAACATGCTCAATTATAGAAGGGATATGTTTATGCACACCTAAATGGCTGTAATCACATAAATAAATTACACTGTGGCCACTAGATGGCAGTAGGAGATCACTAATAGCTTATTCACTGCTCTTTTGTCATTTTTATTAAGAAGAGCTAAAATAGCCATAACTCATGAATGAATTAAAATATCTTCACCAAACTTGTTACACATATGCAAGAGGTCAGTCTAAGGTCATAGCATAAAACTCGTAGACAATGGCCACATGATGGCGCTATACATTGTAAAATCACTGTATCTGAGTAACCATTTATCTGATTAACTTAAAATTTGACATGTCGTGTCTTTGTCTAAGGTGCCATGACTCGATCTACACATTATATCATAGGGCTGCTTATACTGGTCACTTTGACATAAAAGCGGTCACTCGAAATGTTCTTAAGAAATTTGTCAATATGTAAAAACTGAAGTTGCATTTCTGGAGTGTTTAATCAAACGTTTGTTAGCTCAATCTATAAACTCTAACACTCTAATCGTATATTTCGTTGTCAAATAAACTACTTACAGGCGTCATAACTGCTATATGACCTTACCCTGCTAAACTGCTTGACCCCCGTTAATTGCTGCTTGCAGCTATATTTAGGGGGTCAAGCGCGAAGCGCTGAAACCCTATTGTTTTTGTTAAGATTTTTATTATTATTATTATTATTATTATTCTGCCGAAGTCACTATTGCCCAGACCAAACCGTAAGGCCGAGAGAGCTGAAACTTGGCCAGATCGTAGTACCCCGGTACACTACGTTCTGGCTAAAGATCAGCCAAATCAGACCATAGGTGGCGCTATGGCGCCAAAAACCCACTTTTTGGACATTTTTGGCCGCTATACGTTCACCGTTTCTCGTAGACTCAAAAACTTTACATTTTTTGAATCCCTGGGTTAACCCGAACAAAAGTGTATAGCAGAAATTTTTGCTCTACGACGCTCCGTTTTCCCGCTACATCGCAATTTATCCGAAACCTACTTTTGCGAACTAGTCCTAGGTTTTTCACTTAATCTAAACCAAACCAGCTCTCAAATGTTCTCTAGACACTGAATATCAATAATTATCAAAAAAAAGTTGAAATTTTTATTCTCACTCGAAACAGTACACAACAATGTTCGATGCTAATTGAAGCTAAATGCTAAATGGAGCTATAACTTTTGATCGGAATGAGATATCATCACCAAACTTGGTACACACATGTATAAGCTCAATTTCATGTGACAGTGCGAAAACAGCGGACTTTGGCCACATGGTGGCGCTATAAAGCTTAAAAACCATAAAATGACCCTAACCTTACAACCGTTAGTCCGATCAGCTTGAAATTTGTCATGCAGTGTCTTTGACCAGTTTGCCATAACATATTATAAGGACAAAGGCACATCTCCAAAAACATGGCCGCCATAAGCCAATTAAAATTGTGCAGCCATTTAGCAAGGTTAACGATCAGCGATCGGAACGAAACTCCCTGGGCATGTTCGACTCATGGTCCTAGAGGTCTGTAAGAATTTTGAAAGAAATCGGCCACTAGGGGGCGATTTTACGCAATTTTAAGGTGTATTGGGTTGTGTATCACACAACCTTTTGCAAAACCACACAAAATACATATCATATGATAGGCCTGCTCCTACCGAACAGTTTGACACTAAAACCACTGCTGTCACTCGCACCGTTTGTTAAATATTCATCAACATATGATAAACCTACTTTTGCGAACTAGTCCCTGGTTTTTCACTCAATTGCAACGAAACCAGTGTTGTTAGAATCTCTGGACTGTGTAGATAAATAATTATCAAAAAAAGTTGAACTTTTCACTTTGACTAGCTGTAACAGGCTAATTTACAAAAGGGGCGTGTCCACACAAACCTACATGCCTGTAAACCAATAAGGAAAGCCCAAAACATCACAGAAATTGGTGAGCACATGTGGCACATCAACGAGATGAAACTTGCAAAATTTTGTGAAGATTAAGCCATAGGTGGCGCTATAATAGCAAAAATAGTCTTAAAAACATGCCAAATGGCTTAAAAATAAAGAAAATGTGCTTCATTTAAACACTATTTCACAAATACACTTATTCTACATATCATATGATAGGTCTGCTCATACTGAACAGTTTGACACTATAACAATTGCTGTCACTCACACCGATCTTTAAAAAACCATCAATATAAACAAAACCTACTTTTGCGAACTAGTCCCTGGTTTTTCACTCAATCGCAACGAAACCTGTGTTGTTAGAATCTCTGGACTGTGTAGATCAATAATTATCAAAAAAAGTTGAACTTTTCACTTTGGCTAGCTGTAACAGGCTAATTTAGAAAAGGGGCGTGTCCACACAAACCTACATGCCTGTAAACCAATAAGGAAAGCCCAAAACATCATAGAAATTGGTGAGCACATGTGGCATATCAACGAGATGAAACTTGCAAAATTTTGTGAAGATCAAACCATAGGTGGCGCTATAATAGCAAAAATAGTCTTAAAAACATGCCAATTGGCTTAAAAATAAAGTAAATGTGCTTCATTTAAACACTATTTCACAAATACACTTAATCTACATATCATATGATAGGTCTGCTCATACTGAACAGTTTGAGACTAAAACCACTGCTGTTACTCAAACTGTTCATTAAATAACCATCAATATAAACAAAACCTACTTTTGCGAACTAGTCCCTGGTTTTTAACTCAATCGCAACGAAACCAGTGTTGTATGAACCTCTGGACTGAGTAGATGAATAATTATCAAAAAAAAGTTGAACTTTCCATTTTAGATAGCTGTAACAGGCTCATTAACAAAAGGGGCGTGTCTACACGAACCTACATGCCTGTAAACCAATAAGGAAAACCCAAAACATCACAGAAATTGGTGAGCAGATGTGGCATATCAATGTGAATAAACATGCAAAATCTTGTGGAGATTGGGCAATAGGTGGCGCTATAATAGTGGAAATGGTTCTAAAAACATGCTAAAACGGCTTAAAAATGAAGTAAATGTGCTTCATTTACACACTTATCACTGAAATGATTTATAAGTTATTTTTTCTGTCCATCTTGGATGTTTAAAGGTCTCAAAAACACATATTTTCAATATTCTATCATTTTAGCCACTATAACACTGACTTTCAACTTTCACCTACCATTTCTAACCACTAGATGTCACAACAAGACCACTTATTTAGTGTTCAAAACATTTGCATACCTTTGTTGTTTTACATTTTTTGAGTTTAAAGTCAGGGAAATTGCATTTAGGATCGTTCTGTATCATATTTTGACCTGATGTAAACACTGTTATGCATTAAACATCTAATTTGGTCCCAGTTAACCTCTTCATAATAATTCTAATAGGTAAAACTGGTTCTATGATTAAACACCTTGTTTTAAAAAATATGTAAAGAAAATCACAGCTGTGGCTTCTAGATGGCAGTAACAGACCACTTATTGTTTATTTTACTGCTTTATAGCAAAGAATGTAATGTAATGTAATGCATTCTGAATCCCAAACTGACATGGCGTGAACACAGTTAATGCATTTAAGATCAAATTTAATTAAAGCTTTTCACAAATTTTACTCTGTAGATTTATAATTATTTTAATAAAATACAATTTTTTCTTTTTATACAGTTAGAACATGCTCAATTATAGAAGGGATATGTTTATGCACACCTAAATGGCTGTAATCACATAAATAAATTACACTGTGGCCACTAGATGGCAGTAGGAGATCACTAATAGCTTATTCACTGCTCTTTTATAATTTTTATTAAGAAGAGCTAAAATAGCCATAACTCATGAAGGAATTAAAATATCTTCACCAAACGTGTTACACATATGCAAGAGGTCAGTCTAAGGTCATAGCATAAAACTCGTAGACAATGGCCACATGATGGCGCTATACATTGTAAAATCACTGTATCCGAGTAACCGTTTATCTGATTAACTTAAAATTTGACATGTCGTGTCTTTGTCTAAGGTGCCATGACTCGATCTACACATTATATCATAGGGCTGCTTATACTGGTCACTTTGACATAAAAGCGGTCACTCGAAATGTTCATTAAAAATTTGTCAATATGTAAAAATCGAAGTTGCTTCTCTGGAGTGTTTAATCAAACATTTGTTAGCTCAATCTATAAACTCTAACACTCTAATCGTATATTTCGTTGTCGAATAAACTACTTACAGGCGTCCTAACTGCTATATGACCTTACCCTGCTAAACTGCTTGACCCCCGTTAATTGCTGCTCGCAGCTATATTTATTATTATTATTATTATTCTGCCGAAGTCACTATTGCCCAGACCAAACCGTAAGGCCGAGAGAGCTGAAACTTGGCCAGATGGTAGTACTCCGGTACACTACATTCTCACCAAAGATCAACCAAATCGGACCATAGGTGGCGCTATGGCGTCAAAAACCAAGATTTTGGACATTTTTGACCGCTATACGTTCACCGTTTGTCGTAGATTTAAAAACTTTACATTTTTTCAATCCTTGGGTTAGCCCCAACAAAAGTGCACAGCTGAACTTTTTGCTCTACGACGCTCCGTTTTCCCGCTACATCGCGATTTGTCCGAAACCTACTTTTGCGAACTAGTCCTAGGTTTTACACTCAATCTAAACCAAACCACCTCTCAAATGTTCTCTGGACACTGAATATCAATAATTATCAAAAAAAAGTTGACATTTTTATTCTCACGCGAAACAGTACACAACAATGTTCGATGCTAATTGAAGCTAAATGCTAATTGGAGGTATAACTTTTGAACGAAATGAGATATCATCACCAAACTTGATACACACATGCATAAGTTCAATTTGAGGTGAAACTGCAAAACCCGCAGACTTTGGCCACATGGTGGCGCTATAAAGCTAAAAAAACATAAAAATGACTCTAACCTTACAGCCACTAGTCCAATCAGCTTGAAATTTGGCATGCAGTGTCTTTGACCAAGTTGTCATAACATACTATAAGGACATTGGCATATCTCAAAAAACATGGCCGCCATTGGCCAATTAAAATTGAGCAGCCATTTAACAAGGTTAACGATGAGTGATCAAAGCGAAACTCGCTGGGCATGTTCGACTCATGGTCCTAGAGGACTGTAAGAATTTTGAAAGAAATCGGCCACTAGGGGGCGATTTTACGTATTTTTAGTGTGTAATGGGTTGTGTATCACACAACCTTTTGCGCAACCACACAAAATACATATCATATGATAGGCCTGCTCATACCGAACAGTTTGACACTCAAACCACTGCTGTCACTTACACCGTTCGTTAAATATTCATCAATATAGGAAAAACCTACTTTTGCGAACTAGTCCCTGGTTTTTAGTTCAATCGCGACGAAACCAGTGTTGTTGGAATCTCTGGACTGTGTAGATCAATAATTATCAAAAAAAAGTTGAACTTTTCACTTTGGCTAGCTGTAACAGGCTAATTTACAAAAGGAGCGTGTCCACACGAACCTACATGCCTGTAAACCAATAAGGAAAGGCCACAACATCACAGAAATTGGTGAGCACATGTGGCTTATTAACGAGATGAAACTTGCAAAATTTTGTGAAGATCAAACCATAGGTGGCGCTATAATAGCAAAAATAGTCTTTAAATAATGCTAAATCGCTTAAAAATAAAGTAAATTTGCTTCATTTACATACTATTTCACAAAAAACACTTAATCTACATATCATATGATAGGTCTGCTCATACTGAACAGTTTGAGACTAAAACCACTGCTGTCACTCAAACTGTTCATTAAAAAACCATCCATATAAACAAAACCTACTTTTGCGAACTAGTCCCTGGTTTTTAACTCAATCGCAATGAAACTAGTGTTGTATGAACCTCCGGACTGAGTAGATCAATAATTATCAAAAAAAAGTTGAACTTTCCATTTTAGATAGCTGTAACAGGCTCATTTACAAAAGGGGCCTGTCTACACGAACCTACATGCCTGTAAACCAATAAGGAAAACCCAAAACATCACAGAAATTGGTGAGCAGATGTGGCATATCGATGTGAATAAACTTGCAAAATGTTGCGGAGATTGGGCAATAGGTGGCGCTATAATAGTGGAAATGGTTCTAAAAACATGCTAAAATGGCTTAAAAATGCAGTAAATGTGCTTCATTTACACACTTTTCACTGAAATTATTTATAAGTTGTTTTTTTTGTCCATCTTGGATGTTTAAAGGTCTCAAAAACACATTTTCAATATTCTATCATTTTAGCCAATATAACACAGACTTTTAACTGTCACCTACCATTTCTAACCACTAGATGTCACAACAAGACCACTTATTTATTGTTCATAACATTTGCTTACCTTTGTTGTTTTACATTTTTTTAGTTTAAAGTCAGGGAAATTGCATTTAGGATCATTCTGAATCACATTTTGACCTGATGTAAACACTACTATGCATTAAACATCTAATTTAGTCCCAGTTAACCTCTCCATAATAATTCTAATTGGCAAAACTGGTTCTATAATTAAACACCTTGTTTTTAAAACATGTAAAGAAAATCACAATTGTGGCTTCTAGATGGCAGAAACAGACCACTTATTGTTTATTTTACTGTTCTGTAGCAAATAATGTAATGTAATGTTATGTAATGCATTCTGAATCCCAAACTGACATGGCATGAACACAGTTAATGCATTTAAGATCAAATTTAGTCTAAGCTTGTCACACTTTTTACTCTGTAGATTTTTAATTCTTTTAATAAAATACAAAATCTTCATTTTATACAGTTAGAACATGCTCAATCTTAGAAGGGATATGTTTATGCACACCTAAATGGCTGTAATCACATAAATAAATTACACCGTGGCCACTAGATGGCAGTAGGAGATCACTAATAGCTTATTCACTGCTCTTTTGTCATTTTTATTAAGAAGAGCTAAAATAGCCATAACTCATGAAGGAATTAAAATATCTTCACCAAACTTGTTACACATATGCAAGAGGTCAGTCTAAGGTCAAAGCATGAAACTCATAGACATTGGCCACATGATGGCGCTATACATTGTAAAATCACTGTATCTGAGTAACCGTTTATTGATTAACTTAAAATTGACATGTCGTGTCTTTGTCTAAGGTGCCATGACTCGATCTACACATTATATCATAGGGCTGCTTATACTCGTCACTTTGACATAAAATCGGTCACTCGAAATGTTCATTAAAAATTTGTCAATATGTAAAAATCGAAGTTGCTCCTCTGGAGTGTTTAATCAAATATTTGTTAGCTCAATCTATAAACTTTAACAGACAAATCGTATATTTCATTGTCGAATAAACTACTTACAGGCGTCCTAACTGCTATATGACCTTACCCTGCTAAACTGCTTGACCCCCGTTAATTGCTGCTTGCAGCTATATTTATTAGGGGGTCAAGCGCGAAGCGCTGAAACCCTATTGTTTTTGTTAAGATTTTTATTATTATTATTATTATTATTATTCTGCCGAAGTCACTATTGCCCAGACCAAACCGTAAGGCCGAGAGAGCTGAAACTTGGCCAGATGGTAGTACCCCGGTACACTACGTTCTGGCCAAAGATCAGCCAAATCAGACCATAGGTGGCGCTATGGTGCCAAAAAAACACTTTTTGGACATTTTTGGCCGCTATACGTTCACCGTTTGTCGTAGACTCAAAAACTTTACATTTTTTGAATCCTTGGGTTAACCTGAACAAAAGTGTATAACAGAACTTTTTTCTCTACGACGCACCGTTTCCCCGCTACATCGCCATTTGTCCGAAACCTACTTTTGCGAACTAGTCCTAGGTTTTTCACTCAATCTAAACCAAACCAGCTCTCAAATGTTCTCTGGACACTGAATATCAATAATTATCAAAAAAAAGTTGACATTTTTATTCTCACTCGAAACAGTACACAACAATGTTCGATGCTAATTGAAGCTAAATGCTAATTGGAGCTATAACTTTTGAACGGAATGAGATATCATCACCAAACTTGGTACACACATGCATAAGCTCAATTTGATGTGACAGTGCTAAAACAGCATACTTTGGCCACATGGTGGCGCTATAAAGCTTAAAAACCATAAAATGACCCTAACCTTACAACCGTTAGTCCGATCAGCTTGAAATTTGGCATGCAGTGTCTTTGACCAGTTTGCCATGACATATTATAAGGACAATGACACATCTCAAAAAACATGGCCGCCATTAGCCAATTAAAATTGTGCAGCCATTTAGCAAGGTTAACGATGAGCGATCGGAACGAAACTCGCTGGGTATGTTCGACTTATGGACCTAGAGGACTGTAAGAATTTTGAAAGAAATCGGCCACTAGGGGGCGATTTTACGCAATTTTAAGATGTAATGGGTTGTGTATCACACAACCTTTTGCAAAACCACACAAAATACATATCATATGATAGGCCTGCTCATACCGAACAGTTTGACACTAAAACCACTGCTGTCAGTCACACCGTTCGTTAAATATGCATCAATATAGGAAAAACCTACTTTTGCGAACTAGTCCCTGGTTTTTAGTTCAATCGCAACAAAACGAGTGTTGTTAGAATCTCTGGACTGTGTAGATCAATAATTATCAAAAAAAAGTTGAACTTTTCACTTTGGCTAGCTGTAACAGGCTAATTTACAAAAGGGGCGTGTCCACACGAACCTACATGCCTGTAAACCAATAAGGAAAACTCACAACATCACAGAAATTGGTGAGCACATGTGCCATATCAATGAGAAGAAACTTGCAAAATTTTGTGAAGATCAAACCATAGATGGTGCTATAATAGCAAAAATAGTCTTAAAAACATGCCAAATGGCTTAAAAATAAAGTAAATGTGCTTCATTTAAACACTATTTCACAAAAACACTTAATCTACATATCAAATGATAGGTCTGCTCATACTGAACAGTTTGACACTAAACCCACTGCTGTCACTCACACCGATCATTAAAAAAACATCAATATGTACAAAACATACTTTTGCGAACTAGTCCCTGATTTTTAGTTAAATCGCAACGAAACCAGTGTTAAATGAACCTCTGGACTGAGTAGATCAATAATTATCAAAAAAAGTTGAACTTTCCATTTTAGATAGCTGTAACAGGCTTATTTTCAAAAGGGGCATGTCTACACGAACCTACATGCCTGTAAACCAATAAGGAAAACCCAAAACATCACAGAAATTGATGAGCTCATGTGCCATATAAATGTGAAAAAACATGCAAAATTTTGTGGTGATCGGGCAATAGGTGGCGCTATAATGATAGAAATGGTTCTAAAAACATCATAAAATGGCTTAAAAATGCAGTAAATGTGCTTCATTTACACACCTATCACTGAAATGATTTACAAGTTGTTGTTTTTTTGCCCATCTTGGATGTTTAAAGGTCTCAAAAACACATATTTTCAGTATTCTATCATTTTTGCCACTATAACACAGACTTTTAACTGTCACCTACCATTTCTAACCACTAGATGTCACAACAAGACCACTTATTTATTGTTCATAATATTTGCATACCTTTGTTGTTCTACATTTTTTTGAGTTTACAGTCAGGGAAATTGCATTTAGGATCATTCTGAATCACATTTTGACCTGATTTAAACACTGCTATGCATTAAACATCTAATTTGGACACAGTTAACCTCTGTGTAATAATTCTTATAGGCTAAACTGGTTCTATAATTAAACACCTTGTTTTAAAACATGTGTAAAGAAAATCACAACTGTGGCAACTAGATGGCAGTAACAGAGCACTTGATGTTTATTTTACTGCTCTATAGCAAAGAATGTAATGTAATGTTATGTAATGCATTCTGAATCCCAAATTGACATGAACTGAACACAGTTAATGCATTTAAGATTAAATTTTGTCAAAGCTTGTCACACCTTTTACTCTGTAGATTTTTAAATTCTTTTAATAAAACACAAAATTATTAGTTTATATAGTGATATAGTTTTGTCATTTTCATTTCAAGAAGAGCTAAAATAGCCATAACTCATGAATGGATTGAAATATCTACATCAAACTTGTTACACATATGCAAGAGGTTAATCAGAGGTCATAGCATGAAATTCGTAGACATTGGCCACATGGTGGTGCTATACATTGTAAAATCACTGTATCTGAGTAACCATTTATCTGATTAACTTAAAATTTGACATGCCGTGTCTTTGTCTAAGGTGCCATGACTCGATCTACACATTATATCATAGGGCTGCTTATACTGGTCACTTTGACATAAAAGCGGTCACTCGAATTGTTCATTAAAAATTTGTCAATATGTAAAAATCGAAGTTGCTTCTCTGGAGTGTTTAATCAAACATTTGTTAGCTCAATCTATAAACTCTAACACTCTAATCGTATATTTCGTTGTCGAATAAACTACTTACAGGCGTCCTAACTGCTGTATGACCTTATCCTGCTAAACAGCTTGACCCCCGTTAATTGCTGCTTGCAGCTATATTTATTATTATTATTTTACTTCTGCCATAATCACTATTGCCCAGGCCAAACCGTAAGGCCTATTGGCTTCAAACTTGGTCAGATGGTAGTACTCCTCACCGCTACTCAGATCCAAAGGCTCGTCAAAATTGGGCCATAGGTGGCGCTACAGCGCTAAAAACAAAAAAAATTTAGTAATTTGGCCGCCATTTCTAAACCGTTTGTCGTAGGCTCAAAAACTTTACATATTTGGAATCCTTGCGTCAGCACGAACAAAAGTGGAGTCACTCAGATTTTCTCTACGACGCACCGTTTTTCCGCTACATCGCGATTTGTCCAACACCTACTTTTGCGAACTAGTCCTTGGGTTTTCACCCAATCTGAACCAAACCAGTGTAGAAATGTTCTCTGGACACTGAATAGCAAAAGTTATTGAAAGAAAGTTGAAATGTTGATTTCACGCGAAACCGTACACAAGAACGTAACATGCTAATGTAAGCTAAAACTAATTGTAGCTGTAACTTTTGAACGGATTGAGATATCTTCATCAAAGTTGGTACACACATGTATAAGGTCAATTTGAGGTCACAGTGCAAAACCCGCAAACTTTGGCCTCAAGGTGGCGCTATAAAGCCTAAAAAACTTAAAAATGACTCTAACCTCACAACCATTAGTCCAATCAGCTTGAAATTCGGCATGCAGTGTCTTTGTCTAACGTGTCATGACATACTATAAGGACATTGGCATATCTCAAAAAACATGGCCGCCATTAGCCAATTAAGATTAAACAGCCATTAAACTAGGTTAACGATGAGTGATCAAAACGAAACTCGGTGGGCATGTTCGACTCATGGTCCTAGAGGTCTGTAAGAATTTTAAAAGAAATCCGCCACTAGGGGGCGATTTTGTGTTTTTTGAGGTTGTAATTGATTGGTTATTACACAAAGTTTTGCACAGCCACACAAGATACATATCATATGATAGGCCTGCTCATACCGAACAGTCTGACACTAAAACCACTGATGTCACTCAATCTGTTCATTAAATATTAATTAATATATGAAAAAACTACTTTTGCGAACTAGTCCCTGGTTTTTCGCTCAATCACCACGAAACCAGTGTTGTATGAATCTCTGAACTGAGCAGATCAATAGTTATTGAAATGAGTTGAACTTTCCTCTTTTGGGAGCTATAAATGGCTCATTTACAAAAGGGGTGTGTCTTATATTGACCTAAATGCATGTAAATGCATAAGGAAAACTGAAAACTTCGTGAAATCAGGTATGCACATCTGAGATGTGATTCTTAACAAGCATGCAACATTTTGTGAAGATAGGTCAATAGGTGGCGCTATAAAGTAGAAAAGGTCTCAAAAACACTCATTTCCATTGCTATTTGACCATAATTTGTATAATATGTGTTTATTGTAGACAGCTTTTCACAAATATACTTGATCTGAGATATTATATGACAGGCCTGCACATTCTGATCACTTTGGCATGAAATCCACTGCTGTAACTCAGACCATCCATTTATTATTCACCATTATTTCAAACAATACTTTTATGAACTCGTCCCTGCTTTTTTGCTCAAATTGAACAAAATCAGTGTTGTACAAATGTCTGCACTGTCTAAATCAGTAATTATGAAAAACAATTGAACTTTTGTGCATAAATGAGCTTGATATATTTATCTAAAGAGCAGAGTGTGTTCATATGCTTCCACAAAGGATATAAACATGCATTACTAATATAAACCACTAGATGACAGCTCAACACCTCATAATGTTGGTTTAAAGTCACTAAATTTCCATTAAAGATCATTCTGAATCACATCTTGACATGGCATAAACTCTGTTATTGCATTTAAAAGCTGATTTAGTCCCAGGTTACCACTTCATTCATGTAGGCTTTATATTTTTTTCCATTTATTACATTACATCATGGATTTCTTTTGGGTCAGCCTTAAATGTTGGGTTGTCCTACATCTAAATTGCCTAAATGGCTATTAGGTTGCCAAATGCTCGAACCCCGTTAATCGCCGCTTGCGGCTATATTTATTATTATTATTATTATTATTATTATGCTTAAAATGCAATTCAAATGTTTATCTAAGTTAATAAGTTTAACTAGGCAGCGCATTGGACAATATTGGTTTGTTGATAGATAGATAAATGCAGAATGACTATACAGTGTTTCCGTAAAGTATTCATAGCGCTTCACTTTTTCCACATTTTTTATGTTACAGCCTTATTCCACAATGGTTTAAGTTCATTTATTTCCTCAACATTCTACACAGAACACCCCATGATGACAATGTGAAAAAATATTATTTAAAATTGTTGCAAATTTATTAAAAATAAAAACCCTGAAAAATCGTATGTACAAGTACTCAAAACCTTTGAAGTGAAGCTCTAAGTTGAGCTCAGGTACATTCTGTTTCCACTGATCATTTTTGAGATGTTTCAGCAGCTTAATTGGAGTTCACCTGTGGTAAATTCACTTGATTGGACATGATTTGAAAAGGCATACACCTGTCTATATAAGGTCCCAGGGTTGACAGTGCATGTCAAAGCACAAACCAAGCATGAAGACAAAGGAATTGTCTGTAGACTTCTGAGACAGGATTGTCTTGAGGCACAAGGCTGGGGAAGGTTACATAAAAAAAAAATTCTGCTGCTCTGAAAGTTCCAATGAGCACAGTGACCTCCATCATCCATAAGTGGAAGATGCTTGGAACCACCAGGACTCTTTCTAGAGCTGGCCGGCCATCTAAGCTGAGTGATCAGGGAGAGGGGCCTTAGTCGGGAAGGTGATCAATAACCAGATGGTCACTCTGTCTGAGCTCCAGCGTTCTTCTGTGGAGAGCGGAGAACCTTACTCTGTGGTGAAATCCATCAGGTCTGTATGATAAAGTGGGCAGATGGCAGCCAATGCCTGCCTGGAATTTGCCAAAAGACATCTGAAGGACTCTCAGACCATAAGAAACAAAATTCTTTAGTCTGATGAGACTAAAATGGAACTCTTTGGAGTGAATGTCAAGCAATACGTTTGGAGAAAATCAGGCTCCACTCATCACCAGGCAAATATCATCCCTACAGTGAAGCACAGTCAAAATATCAATAGAGTGGCTTCACAACAACTCAGTGAATGTCCTTCAGTGGCCCAGCCAGAGCCCAGACCTAAATCCTATTGAACATCTCTGGAGAGATCTGAAAATGGCTGTCCACTGTTGCTTCCCATACAACCTGATAGAGTTTAAGAGGTACTACAAAGATACTGTAAATGGGGGAAAATCTCTAAAGACAGGTGTGCCAAGCACGTAGCATCATACTCAAAAAGACTTGAGGCTGTAATTGCTGCCAAAGGAGCGTTAACAAAGTATTGAGCAAAGCCTGTGAATACTTATGTACATGTAATTTTTCAAGTTTATGTTTTTTTTACATTGTCATTATGGGCTATTGTGTGTAGAATTTCGAGGACATAAATGAATTTAATCCATTTTGGAATAAGGCTGTAACATAAACATTTGTGAAGTACTATGAATACTTTCCGGATGCACTGTATATTGTGTAAAATACAGCCCTGTTAAACAAGATCACTTGGGATACGTAATATTTGAAAAAAGGAGGGTTAATAATTATGCCTTCAACTGTCCATTTTATGCAGTTCATTTTGTATCTTTATGTAGAGCAAGTGCAAGCAGAGGGTTGAATCCCTAGGCTTTTTAATTAAATACGGTTGAGTGGAGATGATTGACAGCTGATATATCTTGCCTAAGACGGCAGGTGGTCGACTGGGTTTTGCTTGGATGAGGCCAGTGTGACGCCCGGGTGGCTATTGAACTGTGACGCTGCTATTATGGATGATAATACTGGCGGTACTGAGCTCTACAACATATAAAAGTGCTTGGCTTTTTTTCTTTTTTTATTCCCCGGGGTCCTTTGAGAGGCCATATTGAACAAAGGAAAAGATAGCACATATCTGTGGAAGCTTTCAGTCAAGAGAATAGTGTCTGACCTTTCTGTCCTTCAAAGGAACATTTCAAAATTATTGATTCAGGAAAAAAAGGTAAAAAAAATACAATATAGATTTTAAGTCAATATGATTTGCTCTTCCAGTCTATGAGAAACTGATATATAACTGATAGATGTGCATTTGCCCAATCATTTACAAAGACAAACAGAAAAATAGCCAGGCTTCACAAACAATAATCATAGACGGGTCATAGACATCATGACTGTTTACTACAACTACTACTACAACTACTACAACTACTATTATTAATAATAATAATAATAATAATAATAATAATAATGGCGACGCAATGGCGCAGTAGGTAGTGCAGTCGCCTCACAGCAAGAAGGTCGCTGGGTCGCAGGTTCAAACCTTGGCTGGGTCAGTTGGTGTTTCTGTGTGCAGTTTGCATGTTCTCCCTGTGTTCGCGGGGGTTTCCTCCGGGTGCTCCGGTTTCCCGCACAGTCCAAGGACATGCGATACAGGTGAATTGGGTAGGCTAAATTGTCCGTTGTGTGTGTGTGTGTGTGTGTGTGTGTGTGTGTGTGTGTGTAAATGTTTCCCAGAGATGGGTTGCGGCTGGAAGGGCATCCGCTGAGTAAAAATGTGCTGGATACGTTGACGGTTCATTCTGCTGTGGCGACTCCGGATTAATAAAAGGGACAAGACCGACAAGAAAATGAATGAATGAAAAATAATAATAAAATTAATATTCATAATAATAATAATAATAATAATAATAATAATAATAATAATAATAATAATAATAATAATAATGCCTCTACAATGACTCCAAAAAATAAAGGCAGAAGTGTATTGGCAAAACAATTACAATGTAGTAAAGTGTAAATGAGTACAAATATATCAGTCAGTATATCAGCAAGTAAAGTCCAAATATGCATCCAATTTAAGGTGGCCATAATGTGGTTCTGTGTCTGCTCTGTAATCAGTATAAAGATGCAGTGATGCCTTGAAATAGACCTGAAATATGCCATACCTAACCAACCAAAGTTCCTAGTATTAAAGGCGATATATTACTGTATCAGAAGCAGTTTATAATAAGCAAGCTGCATGTTATCTTTGCCATTAGTGTCTGCACTGTGTCATAAATGGCCCATTTGAATTCCGTGCAAATGTATATTGATGGTGTGGACTTTCTGATGGATGTCTGCTACAGGATGGAGTAATACATGTCTTTTCTAATGTCTTTGTCATTATTAATAAAGTTTAATGTTTAAGAGCCTAGAATTAGGATGACCTTAGGCCCAATCCCTGTTCTACCCCTTGAGCCTGGTTTATACTTCTGTGTCAAGTGATCGGCGTGACCCGCAGCGCATGCAAAGCGCATAGCTGTGCATTCATACTTCTGCGCGCTGTTTCTGTTGCTCTGCAATAACACTTCGAGACTGGCAGTGAGGTTTTTATGTTCCTCTGTGTCGAGTTTCTTCGCTGGTGTTTTGTTTTTTCTAAATGCTGCCTTAATGTACAAAGGGCTCAAACTCGCTTATTTTGAGGCAGGAACCGGCGGACATGCAACAACTTTAACCATAAGGTAAACACAAAGCAACAGTCTCCATCAGGAGCTCCTTGTAAACAGTCAACACTTGTAAACAATCGCTCCAACGGACTCATGCGGCTCTTGGTCCCGCCTACACTCATCAGCGCTTCCAAGGAGACCAATCACAGAGCTTGCACTACGCGTCAATGCGACGTGTAGATATATTTTTTGAGCATTTTTCAAAATCTGCTACGCCGACGGCCACGGCGAGGGCTATGTGCACCTTAGCATATGCATAAATCAGCCTTCAGCCCTTCCCCTTACCAATGTCCCAATTCTCTTTTGCTTGAATGCGTAGGGCTAAGAGCAAGAGTAGATCGCCCTTTAAATGGAGATATTTCAGGACCACACTTGAAACCAAGGAGTAAGAAAATTTCCCAGAATACACCAGCCACAATGGCAACATAGCTGCAAACTAAAGTAAGGAGATCCACAAATTATTATTATTATTTTTTTTGCCATTGTTACGAATTTTTAACAAATAAGCCTGTTTGATACATTCATAGCCGCATTAGTGTTTAACTGTCTTGCTTTAAAAAAATAAAATAAAATAAAAAACGCGAAACTCTGCTATATATAATCCATAATAATAACTCCCATATAGCAGTCCCACAACATTCTGTCACTCAATGACACTTAATACCTTGTCAGAAAAGTCTAGTGACTGGGAATGATCTTTTTTCCAGCGTTTGGTAAAATGTTAATGTTATTTTTTGTGTTTTAACATAGATGAATTTGGCCACAGTGTAAATGCACAGTACAGTTACGATCTTATTGCCACATTAGATCGTTATAATAACATGATATATGCCTTAGATAAATACCAAAGTATAACACAACTGGAATAACTACAGCAGTCGCAATCGTCAATCTAACATGAAGCAAGAGATCGTCATGATGACATGTGCAGGTGTTTAAGTGCTGTCCCATTTCTTAGGGGTAAATTTTGAAGCCGTTCCCCTTCACACTCTGTTTCAAGGATCATAGAATTGGAATTGGGCCTTGGTGTCAACCCATTCATAAGTAAAACTAGAATAACATGTTCGTCACTGCTTTTTCTGAATGCCAAATGATTTGTTTCCTCAGAATCTAACCAGCCAGGTCAAAGATCATGGAGACCTTTTAAGAGGACCTGGACTCTTGAAGAATTGGAAACAACTGCTTACTGAGTTATTGACCATTTTATGTGTTAAATATTTTAAAATTAATTCCTAGGTATGTAAGCTGCCAGTTTGGATGTAGATTATACCAGTTTTTAACCAGTTTTGATAAAGACGGCTAAGATTACATTCATCCTTGGGTAAGAAACAATTGTATTTTGAGTGTGTGTGTGTGTGTGTGTGTTCTATTAGATTGTGGATCCTTTCATAGGTCAGGGGTCAGCTCTGAACATCCAAGTGGCTGTCTGACGTTTGCATGCTTGACATATTGAGATATCGTTCAGAATTGTATGCACGCAAACACGTGAAAATTTTCCTAGTCTATGTTTTAACCAATCAGGTTAAAACACCTATATGTGCTGCATGACACAGTTATTCACAGTATGTAAGAGTATAATTGTTGATGTTTTGAGATTGTAAGCAGATCCGCCTACAAACTCATTTGCCAGTGTTGAAGCTGGCTTCTGCTCATTAAACTGCAAACTATCTTCAGTAAACTTTCTTTTAATTTGAATCTCTGATCCTGGATCTTCTTTATCTTACAGATTGGTCATTTTTGGGTTTAAACTGTAAATTATCTCTACAATATGTAACCAGCTGGTTTTGTACATTTGCCTGCTTCTAAAACAGTATCGTGCCACCTTCACTAGGGACTGAATTGGGTCAGACCTGGTGTATTGTATGTCTGCTTTAAGGCACCACTGCATGTTTACACTGAATTGTGAGCAGGCATATAGATACACTCAGTTTATAATAAACAAGCTGCATGTATCTTTACAACTTGTCTGAACTTGTCAGATACAGTGCAAATCTAACTTTACACAATAAAATAAATTAAAATTGACCAAAGTAAAAATTTCATCTGATGATAAATGAAGTACCAAATCCATATAACGCACACTTTCATTTAACACACCAAACATCTAAGCAACTCCTTATATACCCTGTTGTTGACTTTTCCAGTCAGGAGCAAAAGAAAAGATGCTGAACTTCCTCTGAACTTTGAGAGAAGATAAAAAAAGAGATGTTTGTCTGGCAAGCTGGAGGCTCTAAAAGCATTGCTGATACCCATATAGAGAAAAAGAGACAAGAAAAGTCAGCAATGCAAAGACATTCTCAAGTGCAAGAGCCAAATTATATGAATTTGGTATTTTCATTACACCTAAATATTGGGAAAACAGAAGAGTTATGTCTGGGGAGTCAAACAAGAAGAGTAGATACTGGACTCTTTAAACCAGTCACCATAAACGGACAAATAGTAGAGCAGGTTTCAAATTTCAAGTATTTAGGCACAATTATTGACAATAAACTGAATTTTAATAGTAATGTAGAGGCGGTCTATAAGAAAGCAAGTCAGCACCTCTATCTCCTCCGCAAATTGAGAAGTTTTAATGTTAGTACACAGACTTTAAACTTGGCATATAGATCACTTATAGAGAGTGTTCTCACATATAATAGTTTCATGGTTTGGTAACACAACACTTAAACAGAAAAAGAAAATAGCGCAAATTATCAATCAAGCAAATAAGATAACTGGTCACAAACAGCATTCATTGCAGATTTTATTTGAGTCTTTTATGGAAAAAAGAGCAGTTGTGATTTTTAAAGATAATACACATCCCCTTCACTCAGCATTTGAATTGCTACCATCAGGACACAGGTTTAGAATTCCTAAAGCACGAAGAAATGCCTATAAAAAGTCATTTATCCCAATGGCAGTTGTTGTTCTAAACCGGATCAATGTTTGTAGTGAATGAGGTGGTTACCAAGAATGCTTTGCAGTATTGTGCATGGGGCTAATTTGGTTTTTAAACTTTAAACTTATGTTGTTGTGTTGATAAGAGTTATTGTGTCGTTGTTGTATGTTTGTAATTGTTGTCCTAAATCCAGTGTTGAAGAAAAATTTCCTTTCTGTGTCAAGCAGAACGGACAATAAAGTTTAAACTAAAAAAAAAAAAAATGTCCCTGTTTAAAGTAGATCCATGCTAAAGAAAACAGTTAAATATGGCAAATGATTTGAAGCAACAGAAGCTAAACATTTCAAAATCAAAATTTAGTATTTTTAGTGAAGTTTTAACAAACTAATTTTGAGAGGAGCATGTGATATGATTGATCGCAGCTAGTCTCTCATCTACAATCATTAGTTAGCCAATCAGATTAATCCAAACTCATTTTAAGTAGCCCGGGTAAAACTACTCCCTTATCTTAATTTTATGAAGAAACCCCCATCTACCCCATCTTTCCCTGTCCTCCTTTACCAGGGGGAGCTCTCGAAAACTACCTGATCTGGTACTCTCCTTACATATCGATCAGGGGGGAGCCCAGGGATCAATTATCTCTGAACTCAGGGTTCTCTCCTGGGACAGCATGCAACACCTGCTACGTTTAACCAGCAATATTTAAGTGTGAACTCTTGAAATAAACATTTATACACTAAATATTTTAAAATTGTTAAATGTTTTCTCTGAGTGTTAGGGTAAGAATACAATATTTCTATGTTTTAAATATATAAAACCAAACAGCCAATATGCCCATTTAAAAAGTGTATTTACTTATTTTGGATTTTAATACTGCAAATCAGATGCTAAAACACAGACCTCCTTTGCAAATAAACGCATTACCAGCAGACATAATTCATTTTCAGTGAATCCTCCTCTACATCAACTGAGCTGACCTGCGGCCTTTATTCATCTCCAGTGTCTTAGCAAAGCCGGAGAGGATAAAATGATAAAGGAAAACTCATCAAAAACAACAAAACAGAAGCACAAATAAGAATACAAAGGAGTCCAACAATCAAAAAGACAAAGAAAAGAAGAATATATGTTGAGTAAAAGACACTGATAAATACGTGAAGTCAAAATAAGTGACTGGTATAATGTATGAGACTACTTTAAGTTAACACTGTAGGTGAATAGGGCAATAACTTGATCAATCAATCAATCAATCAATCAATCAATAAATCAATCAATCAATCAATCAATCAATCAATCAATCAATCAATCAATCAATCGTTAGATTGCATTTAGATTTTCAGTATTTGATTTTAAAAAATATTATATTTACATTTGCATATAAGGCATAATATAAATAAATGTGCACTGATTTGCATACATTTGTAACACAAAACTAAACACTGAAGTCTGGATTTAAAAATAAATAAAAACTTATTTAGAATAAATTGTACACAATTGTTAAATTATACATACATTTTACCAATCATTTTAAAACAAAGATGTGAAAATACAACAATAAATCAAACCATTAAGTTTAAGGTATTTACTGTAAATGCTGCTGAGATTGAGATTTAAATCTATGAGAGAACAACTAATTTTGAGAAATTGCATTTTAAAAATATGTATTTCAATATAAGATTACAGTCACTGATACATGTCAATCAATTCAGCAAATCAATCAATCAATCAATCAATCAATCAATCAATCAATCAATCAATCAATCAATCAATCAATCAATCAATCATCATTCAGACTACCAAATCAACCTATCATTCACCAACAACCAACCAAACCAAAAAATCAATCAGCAAATCAATTAATCAAACCAACCAACTAGCCAACCAATCAACCAATCAATCAACCAACCAACCAACCAACCAACCAACCAACCACTCATTTAGACAATCAATCAATCAATCAATCAATCAATCAATCAATCAATCAATCAATCAATCAATCAATTAATTTAATAAAAAATAAGGCGTGTTTTGGATAGTTTCTTTTCATTACACTAAAAAAATAATCAAACAACCATAAAAAGACAAGTCTTGCCTAAGAGTGGGCACACATCACAAGAAAATCTGACTGATTTTTAACCAATTTTTAGACAAATTTTCTTCAGACAAATCTCGGTAACAAACATGCATACGTGCTGGAGAAACAAAACTATCCAATTAAAAAGTGAGCTGACAGTCATGGCGCAGCTCAAAGTGAACTGGATTTGGACAGCAGAAATGGAAGATCAACTTTTCGATTTGTGGAAACAACCCTTTTTTCTTTAATTTGTTTATTCATCTATCATAATTGTTCTGGCTTCTCGAGAGATTTTAGGAGACTTCCTGTGTTCACATTCAGGTTGAAAATATGCTTGTGTTTGGTGTGCTAACATTTTCTAACATTTTAAAAATCTTAAGACTAAATTATTTTATTATATATCTATATTATATTATTTTTATACTAGACATTTTAGTGTTTCCAGCCTTAAACACTGCGTTTGACGGTTAATACGTTGACCTTCTTTTAACCCAACACCATCATTACAGCTTGGCTGAACAGCAAGAGTCTTTAAATAACATCGAAGCCTCTGAACATGAGAGCAAGGCCTTAGTAAAACACAAGAAAGCCACTGTTTGAGTCTTCCAGACCGTGACCTGTTCACCAGGCAGAGCCTCACACTACCAGCCCTCACTACCTTAACCAACTCTTTTTGGCACCAGCTATGGTTTTTCAGTGAGATGATGCTGGCCTTTGACACAGATCTCAGCGCTGCTCAAAGAACAGCCTGTACTGGCATCCAGACAAGCCAGTGTGTGAAAGGAAGAGGTGTTTCAGAGACTGATCCGGGGATTACTGGAGCTTCTGCCCTTCGGCCAGGCTTTGGCTCTCAGCTTTACTCATCGGTCTCCTCCACTCGCTTTCTCTTTCACTTACTGTTTTATAAGGGTTGTAACTAATCGATAATAAAAAATAATGGACAAGATTTTTTTAGAGGGGGATTAAAATCAACATGAACACAAAATAAAAAAAAAGGTGCTTTGATTGTGACGGTACTATGAAAGGCTGTTATATTTTCAACATTCTTTAAAATATCTTCTAACGTGTTTGACAGAAAACAAAAGTGAGTGAGTAAATGATTTTTTTTGGGGGGGTAAACTATCCCTTTAACATATAAATAACCCAAGATAATTAACTTATTCCAATTTTTATCTTTACAATTTGCCATTATGCTTAAAATGCTTGGTTTATCCCAATTGTCAGCAAGAACTATTTAATCAATATTTTTTTTTTTTATCGATTACATGTTTTAATAAATCCTGGCTATTCAGATTTATATTTATCTATAATTTATTTTAAATTATGACAAATAACTAGATGTTAAAATTTGAGGACAAACTTTATGGTGGCTTAAGAAAAGCATGTTGGAAGTTGTTTATTTAGTTTGAAAAAGTATCAACTTAGCTAAAATAATGTTTAAGATCCCGCAGTCAACAATGTAATCACTTTAAAGACTGAAGCAAGCCCGTAAAAAAAGCTTAGGTTAAACCCTTGCTGCGTCCGAAACCATCCTGGTTCAAGCTGGACATAGCTGGTTTTGGCTGGGCTCCCAAGCTCCCCAGTTTAAACCAGGCTGAAAATGGCTGGAAACCAGCCTGAAAGTGGCTAAAACCCCTCTAAAACCAGGCTGATCGACCAGCTAAAACCAGCCAACCATCCTAGGCTGGTTTAAGCTGGACTTCTCAGCAGGGAATGCAGTGAAGTATTGCGTGTGTGTGTGTGTGTGTGTGTGTGTGTGTGTGTGTGTTGAAGAGCCGCTGAGCTAACAGCTGACAGGCCGGCGAAACACACACACACACACACACTGACGGCAGATTTCTGACGGCAGACACGTGAACTAGGAGAAAGTTTTCTCTCGCGCTTGAACCATATCTGACAGATTATAACGGCTTTAACAGACACATTTCTCTGTAATCCATTAAAAACGCTATTGAAACCTATTTTCAGAGCACAAATTACCGATTGTAAACGCTGTAAACGGAAGTTCTAACCATTCTACCGGAAGACGCTGGTCACTATGGCACCCTCCATGCAGCCGCCAAGAAAAAGGTCTATAAGTAGGGCCACAAGGAAATCCGCAGATTTCTACTAATTTTTAGCCCATCATTGGGTCTATTTGTTTAATTGTGTAACGTGTGTAAATCTTATTATTTAGTTTTTAAATTAATTTCAGTAATATTATTGACTAATATAAAAGTGTTTGTTTGATTTATTTAATAATAAATAATAAAAATTATAATTTGTAAAGTAACATTTTTTTTCTTTCAGTAGAGATATTATTTGAGAGACTTGCTTTGTTTGTTGAATAAGTGGATTTAGATGGATTTGCATTGTAAACATTACATAAAAGTTAAAAAGCTGTTATTTTTTTATTTCATATATTAAGTTTTTTTTTACGATAATCGCAAAATAATTTCGCAGATTTTTTTTTTTATTCTCTGCATAAACAGCAAAAAAATGTCCACAGATTCTGTCTGGCCCTAGCTATAGGTGAGGAACTGAAAAAGCTGAATTGGCCGTGGTGTATGTGTGTGAATGTGGGCGTTTATGGGTGTTTCTTAGTGCTGGGTTGCGGCTAGAAGGTCAACCGCTGCTTAAAACAGGTTTTCTTATGGAATAAAAAGTTTATCATGTTTTTTTAAGCGTATTTCAAAATTTATGTGAATCTTGGCATTTCCATCAACCAATTTTTTTACCTGCATACCCAAAATGCGCATTAAAATAGGTTGGTGGAAACGTAAGGCTAAAACGAGAAATACCGCTTCGTGTTTAAAAAAAGAAGAGGAGACCAACAGAAACTCAAAGTTTGGAGAATAAAATCTGCTCCTGACCAGGTTGGGTTCACAGAGTAAGTTACCATGGTAAAAGTTACCTCTCTTGCAGAATGAGGCTTGATATACCCTGCTTTCTCAAGTTTGACAAACCTGCCATTTGAAATGGAAACCCAGAGTTTCTCTCATTTTGGGGTTAACATACTCTGAGTTTTCACTTAACCTCCTTTCTAAAACGAGGCCCTGGACTTCACTGGCTCTTCTATACAGCACCACGTTTATTATTATTATTATTATTATTATTATTATTTTCCAGTTTTGATCTGCTTTTGCTTACCATTTACCACCGGTCAGTAAAGACCTTGCATCTTGGATCCTTCCTTGTTGTTATTTATTATTTTGGGAATCGTGATATTCTGCTAATTCACTCTCCAGAGTATTCATATGGCTAGAGTTGTTGTTTTGAATGTTGTTCATAGAATAAATACTTATCAGGGGGTTACAAGACACACTCACTGATTGCATAATTCCCACGGACCAATGGTAGCTCAAAAGTGTTTAGGAGCCAGAATAACTCCCCAAAAAGTTTGCTTTGTTGAGCTGTTTCAAACTGCCAAAACAAACTCAAAAGTAAGTTTGTTTTGGCCAGATTTACATCGAAATGACATTATTACAATTATTTAGTTTAATTGTTTGAAGTATAATCGGGCCCTAAACCTCTTTCGTTTAAAAGTCATTTCAGCAGGATTCAATTGGGTGTTCCTAGCATCAGAGAAAGCTAGGTATGCTAGTGTGGCTTTTGAGCCAAGGATAGTGATTTTGCAGGTCTACTGTACTTCTCACCTTCCTAAACCTCACTCCAATCTAGGTAATGGCACCAATAAAAGCTCTCTGGCCCTATTCAGACCAGCAAGCAGGACTAAAATGGGCATTTCTGGCATTGGTAGGCATACCAACAAAACTGCTAAAGTTCACAGCCTCTAGCATCATATTCCAATGCGTTTTTGAGGTCAAGGTAGTGAGGCTTATCTGCACAGCTCTAACTAGTTTGCCTCCAGTGCACTCCCCATGTGGGTATACAGGAAAAAATATATACAAAGTTGCAATAAGTTTCCTTAAACGGTTTGAGTTAACTTATTATGTTTTACAGTGTAGATTAATGCCAGATTTGGCAATGGTGCTGACTAATTTAATGCAGCGTTTAAGTCAGAATTATTCACCCCCCTTTTTTATATTTCTTTTTAAGAAATCTAAGTTCCGCAAATTATATTTAACAGAGCATGGAAAATGTCACAGTATGTCTTATAATATTTTTTTTTTCCTTGGAGGAAGCCTTTAATTTCAGTTTTTAATAAAAAAAAAAAGGTCAAAATTATTAGCCCCTTTAAACACCCTAAAAAATAACTCAAGAGGTCTGTTACCACTACTTAGTTTAATACATTGTTGTACCCTAAAAATTCTAAAATGCAGATTAGATTAAACTTTTAAGTTGCCAGAATAATTTTGTTAAGTTTTCAAAACAGGAAAATATTGATAATTACATCAATTTAAAAATGCGACTAATTTAAAGGTAAATATATCTGTCGGTTACTTAAAAATAACATTTAACTTGTAGCAACCCAAAGAAATTGTCCACATACTAATGTTTTTGGTTATTTTTATACTGATAATATGGGACAGTACATGAGTACATACATTGTTTTGTAAAATATTGTAAACCTGTTGTTTAATACAAATAAAAAAAAATTACTCACAAAACAAAAATGTTGCTGTTAAATGTATTTCTTATAAGCATGAACAGTAAATGTAAAAACAAACAAAAATTAAACAATTTCAGCATTCATGCAATTAAGTACATAACACTGGATTTGTTTTCAAATTTCAATTTAAAAAGCTAATTGAAACAACTTCTTTTTTTTTGAGTACTCGACTTAAAAAAATTAAGTTTTTTTGCTATTTAAAAATGTCTTTGCCTCTGATTAAAAAGGAAAAATGCCTCTGATTGAAGAGAAAAAGATTTGGCTAACATAATAAAGTTTCAAGAGTTCCCACTTAGATAGGCTTGGTATATATGGCAGGTTTGGCATGCTGTCCCGGGAGAGAACCCTGAGCTCGGAGATATTTGAGCCCAGGGCTCCCGCCCAGTCTAAAAGCATATCAGGGGATGCGAGATCAGGTAGTTCTCGATCACTCCCCCTTTAGAAGGGGAGAAAAAGGTGGAGATGGGGTGGAAGGGGGGATTTTTTCAAAAAGAAGATAGAGCAGTATAGGGAGAAAGTGATCCGTTTATATTAAGCTAGGATCATTCTGATTGGATTATTACTGATTACGGATGAGTGGCCAGCAGTGCAATCATATCACATGCTCCTCTCGAAATTAGTTTGTGACACTTCACTTGTTGTCTGAACCTCATTTTGTTAGATGTTGTGGCAGCTTGAATATATTAATACAGACTGTTGCATTCATTTTTTTTTTGTTTTGTTTTGTCTAAACAATATTTTTTATAGTGTATTTTTTCGATAGTCTACAGAACAAACCATTATTATACAATAACTTGCCTAATTACCCTAACCCGCCTAATTAACCTAATTAAGCCTTTAAATGTCACTTTAAGCTGTATAGAAATGTCTTGAAAAATATCTAGTCAAATATTCTGTTCTGACATTATGGCACAGTTATTAGAAATGAGTTAATAAAACTATTATGTTTAGAAATGTGTTGAAAAAATCTTCTCTCCGTTAAACACAAATCGAGAAAAAAAAAATAAACGAGGGCTAATAATTCAGGGGGGCTAATAATTCTAACTTCAACTGTTTATGTACAAATATAATATTGTAAAGAATCCTATATACATTTCAGTCCTCAAACATCTCCACAGAGAACATAGGCGTCAGTACATCTAAAGCAGCCGGCTAATGTTTCTGTGCCTCTATACATCACTACACAAAATAATTCCTTTTAATAACACTCATAAACTATAAAAAAGGTTATCACAAATGTGCCTTTGAGAACTGTAACAAACTTCATCGTTATGAAATCCATGAAGGCACCACATGCACCGAACATGTTACAACATCAAACCCTCAGAGAGCTGAAGTGCTGATGAGAATCCAATGCAAAGGCTCACAAACAACATTATAAATCATTTTGCACATTCCCAATCACTCATATTTCCTTGGGAATAAGTGCTGTGATCCATTGTACAGTTAATGAGAAACAAAGTTTGCATTAATGTTATGATTATGCCTTAATTGTGCAAACATAATGGAAGGAAACACTGAAAATTGACTGTGGTAAGAGGAGTCACGACTCCTGCATGTTGATGCCTTTATAGGCTCCCACTGCATGTTAATGTGGTAGAGGAAGGGATGTGTGTTTGTGAGTGTGTGCATGTGTGTGTGATTGATAGTCTCGAAACCATAGCCTGGTGTGTGATGCCCTAGGGACCCAACCATAAACACACAGCCTCAGCTCAGCAATGTATCTGAGCCTCTGACAACCCTGCTTCCCAGAACTCCTTCAGCATCCTCTCCTCCTTCACTTTCCCAGGCTAAAGCACAGGTCTCCACTGCAAATATGTAGTAATTGTCTTCACTTTCCTCCATTCTGCCACATTAGCACCGAGGGCCACATTAAAACCTGGTTTGTGTAACAGAGCATGCATTACGGATCAATGGATGCAAAAAGGGATTTGGGTAGACTATTACCACTTCAAAGGGGCAAACAGATGAGCTGCGACACGCCACAGGGTAAACACAAAATGGTGGAGGAGATTAGAGGGCCAGGTGAGGAACTTGAAGCAAGGGATGAATGCCATGCATTATAACATGACATGTAAGACTAGTCTTGCATGTTGTTTCAACTCAGAATGCACATTGTCATTAAAACTCTGCTGCTTGACTTAGTGAAGTATAAACATAGTCTGCAGTTCAACATGATGCTTTTTTACCAGTGCTTCCCAAATATAGACTTTACTTAAGCAGGCTACCCAAGTATATTTAATGGCACTAAGGGCCCTATCATACACCCGGCGCAATGTGGCGCAAGGCGCGACGCAATAGTCTTTTGGTAGTTTCAACTTGGCGCAAGAGTCGTTTTGAGGCGTTGCGCTAAGCTGTTTAAATAGCAAATGCATTAGCGCTCATATGTGCGCCCATAGGCGTTCTGGTCTAAAAAGGGAGGCGTTCTGAGGCGCACTGCTGGCGCGTTGCTATTTTGAGAAACTAAAATAGATTTTTCATTAGACCAAAACAAACCCGGTCTAAACTCCGGCGCAGAGTTGCGCCTTGCTTACGCACTGCTTAATACGCACAAGAGAGCAATAGGCAAACATTTTTACATATGAAAACATTTAAATATTAAGAATATATGTAGGATATAATAAGAATAGATATAGGATATAAATATAAAGGATTACATGTTACAAAACATATTATTTTCTAGCCTACATAAATATGAAAAATCACTGCTTTTATGCCTTCTTCATCTCGGGAGGCTTTTTCAGTTCATTCATAACAATTTGCTTTTGTATAATGTTATTATTATTAGCAGTATTATTTATTATATCCATATTTATATTTGTTTTATTAAAAACAAGCTTAGTTTTGTCCACCTGTCAGGTTTTAGATCATATGGGGCACAGCATGTGTTTTAGGATATAACTCAGGTTTTTGAGCACACTTCATTATTATTGTTCATTATTCGTTTGCTGGAAATTAGAACTGAATTTAGAAATAGTTTTGAAATGAATATTTGCGCTTAACAAACGCAATTAATTATTTATAGACTAATTGATGTCTGTGCGTAAAGGTTTCCCTATCCAAGAGAGAAAGTGAAAGTGATCATTTACCTCTCATTCTCACGCAGTGGATGCTCTGTTTAACAGTTTTCTGTAAAAAAAAAACTGTTAACTGTTTGCTAGTGAAATGCTCAGTTTTCCCACTTAGACTTACTTTACGTCCTGTAAATAACGAATGCGCTTATGGCGCGACGCAGCTGGCTCTTAAAGGTAAGGGGAGATGAGACTCTAATTGGTTTCTTCTCAAAACACACCTATAACTCATTAAGAAAATAAACTCAACCCTTTTAGACCATGCGCCATGACGCAAAGCGGATTTTTCCATCCTTAAATTAGCAAAAATGTATTCTGACACGCCCTGAAAGCGTTTGTGCCCTGCGTTTTGCGCTCTGCGCTTGGACCGTCAAAATAGAGCCCTTAGGCTGTGACGGCCACCGTGACAATTGGTATGATGTGACGTCACGCACTTTAACACACAAATTACTGTTATGTTGCCAAGTATTACATTTCTGTTAGAATATAACATTAGGCGCGATTCAGCAAGTTCAAGTTCAACTATGAACCTTGTTGGAAAACCAAATCTTCCATCTGGGAACATTTTGAATTCGTGCCGACCGAGAAAGGTGAACCAAATAATTTGGATTAATCTTTTTGAAGGATTTGTTAAAAAAAAGTGTTAAAAAGTGTTAAAGTGTGGTTTAATATTCACTGCTGAGAGTCCATAAACTGAAAAGCAAATCCATCGATGCGCAGCTATATGCGTCCCAAAGCCGAACCACGCAAGCCAGTGGCGATCGATGGCGGCAAGGGAAAAAAGCCACATATAATCAACTCCTATCTTCTAAACGCAAACGCCCAGTTAGTCAGCCAGGTATCGCAGAGGCATTGGCGTAGCGTACCGCAGGTAGGCCCTGTGTGATCAGTAACAACCTAAGTTACTGACTTAAGGCAGAAATATATTTTTTTTATAGTAACAAAAGTATGCAGTTTCACTATTAGGAACTTATTTTATCAATGAAGGTTATGCAACAATACAGTTTATTAACGCAGACGGATCATGGCTTCAGTGCCAGACCAGTGGTTTAAATTATATTTTACTCTCCTTATTTATTTCTGTTTTATTTAAAAAAACATAAATGTTTTGTATTGCATATTTTTTTAAAGATCATTCAGCCTACATGCAGCGCGTATGAGAGGTTGATGTGTCAAATCCCCTTTTTTCATGAACTATATTTAATTTATGACACTGTAAACTTGACTTCGCAGGCTGATCATCTTTAAACTCAAAAGGCATTTTCAAGTGTCCAAACTTGAGACTGCTGCTACATAATGTTTCTTATTACAACTGTTAGCGATGTCAAAATGAAAGCAAACATTAAAAAGTGTTTTGCGTTTTATCAATTGTATAGCTTAGTTTTAATAATATTAATAATACTGGATATAATAAAATATAATATTTATTACAGTGTAGACTACTGTGAGACTGCGCAGTGTCCAATAAAACATTTTTATCAAGTTACTCTAATATTAGACCTAATTCCTAACTGAAAAACGAATGTGAAAATGAGAGGCAGTTGCGTCTCTGCTAAAATAATTTAACGACAAATTTCTTTTACTTTTTTACCCTTTAGAGATCAAGAGAGTTGTATTTAAAGAATTAGTTAACCAAAACGTGAAATGAATGTCCAGTCCTTTCCCTTGTAAGTTAAATGCGCCTCCGCTGCCCACCGCTCGCCAGATTTCTGCACTATTGCTTTAATTTCACAATTTTCAAAATTTTATATTGTAAAATATCTAAATTTGTGCTCTGAAAGTTGTAGGAAGGATGGGAGTGTTAGTAATTAAAGACAGAAAGAACTATCAATTTTGAATGAACTTCTGTCACAGATTATTTTAGCATGATAGTCAACCCATATATATATATATATATATATATATATATATATATATATATATATATATATATATATATATATATATATATATATATATGTATGTATGTATGTATGTATGTATGTATGTATGTATGTATATATATATATATATATATATATATATATATATATATATATATATATATATATATATATATATATATATATATATATATATACACTTTTATTATTTATCAGTGTGTATGCAATAGCAACTGTTAAAACAGTGTGTATGTAGTGTACACCATGCATGTACATTCCACTGCACCACTTAGCGGCAGTCTCTGTGATCAGAGAAAGAACTGAAACCGATTAAGAGGGAAGGGACTTGAGCACTTAAAACTCTGAGGGCATCTGGAGGATGTAAAGGTCTTCAGTTTTCTCCATGTGCTCTTAGATGGTTTTCCCAATAGGCTTTATGTGTGGAAGTGACAGTCCATCTGAACTTTACAGTGTGAACGTGTGGTCATTTGGTCTATGTGGGAAAAGCTTAATAAAAGTAAGAACTGAACCAAGACAAACTAGCCAAATGTGCGATAAGAATTAAAAAGAGATAGAACTCAAAACTGTACGATGAATACACTGTATTAGAATCTGTTTTCAAATTGAATTTTCAGTTTTAGTTGGTTCTAACTTGATTCATACTTTATAAAGACTGGCTGTGCTTTTGATTATTAGACATTCTGAAATGAATTAAAAACGTAACCCTTTTTTGCAGTGTGCTCTGACATTCAAATTACAGTTAAAATTTTATAAGTGGCAGAAATTAAAACTTATTCAGTCAACTTTAATAAAACTAAAATCCTATTATGAATATTTCATTTTGAGATTTTGTCATTAAACTTAATTATATTCAAATAATCAAAGGAATAAATAATCAGAAATATATAATATGAGCTACTGACTAAAATTAATAAAATGTTCTAAAACAAAAAGGACGATGTTTTAGTTTGGTATTCCCTGCATCTGATCTTCAAAATATTTCTGTTGAATTTTCATAACATTGCATAATGCACATCACAGTCGTAAATAAACAGAAAATACTGTGAATCACAAAATACAAAAACTGTTAATTAATATATTTTTTACAGTGTATGATGGCTCTCACCAGACTTTGCACTATTATTTTGGAGTGGAAATGCAATATGCAAACATCCATCAGCAAATTCCACTATGTGTTTACATTTGAGTGTGAGTAAAAAAAGTTAAGTACATTTTCATTTTTGGTTGAACTATCCATTTAACCTTGGTAGAAGTAAATCCACATATAGCACCATGGCTCTGGCATAAATGCAACTTTTGTAATGCCTTTCTATTATGTTTAATAATATGTATAACTACTTCATAACAATGGGTAATGCACTTTATTAAAAGAAGTGTTCGTTCTTGATTAATGTGCATTTGCTATAGAATTTGTTTCTTATTTGTTTTCTTGTGCTCGAACAGCTCTATTAGTTCCAGATATTGTGTGCTAATCTCTTCATCATTTTAAGGGAACTCATTTGGCTGGGCTTGCGGCTCTGAACCCTCTGGGAACCTGTTCCAGCATCGCAGAAGATTAATCAATGTCATCATCATGGGGAAGCAATTAAAACCCAGGGCTAGGAAAGGTAACTGCGGAGTCCAGATGTAGAGATATAGGCAATGGGTGAGAGAGTTCACTATGGTTACTTTATGGAGTCTGTTATAAAATCTAGTTAGCTGCTTTACAAAAGGAAGAGCTTTAACAGTGGAACTACCAAGGTCAAGTATTAAAATGCTGTAATTTATACAAATACACTGTAAATATATATATGTATATTGACAGTTTTCAGTACTTTGAGATTTAAAAAAAAAAAAAAAAAACTCTGATTTTGCATTATTGGAGCTTGAAATTTCTCCCAGTAACTTTAAATCGTAAAAAAAAATTGAAAAAGTGACTTTTATAAACATTTTTAATAGTTTAACATGATATATTGTCTGGGTTTGTGTTATATTTTATGCTGCAAAAACATGGTAATAAGCTGCCAATACATTTTCTGTTATTTTAAAAACTTTTTTCTCTGTGTATTATTTCTTTAACCATTTTTTTTGTCTCAAACTACTAAAATGTCAATAAATATCACTTTGTTAAACTGTAGAGTTGCATTTTCAACATCAAACATCAACAAAGCAAAGATCAAGGTCCCATAATGCTATTCATTCATTCATTTATTTATTTTCTTTCAGTTCCTTTATTCATCAGCCATCACCACAGCAGAATGAACCGCCAATTTATCTAGCATAGGTTTTATACAGTGGATGCCCTTCCAGCTGCATCCCAACAGTGGGAAACACCCATACACACATTCACACATACTCAACGGCCAGTATTTCTACCTTGAATGCCCATAACAGTCAAATTGACTGCACGCATTTCAGTATCTACTTTCAAATATGCCACCATGAAATCAAAACTAACTATATTATTTTATTAGTTCACATTGCCAGTAATGGGCGTGGCTAACATCCTTAACCAAGCTGGTTCAGCTGTCGGTTTTGAAAACAAACAGAAATGGTGAGCAGGAGGAGTCTGTTAGGTTGTAATAACTGTTCTAAAACCTCTTTCCCAATGAAATGCCTACTTTACTACTGCCATTCAGCCCGGGATAAAAAAAAACAAGACAAGCCCACTGTTTGCTCATTTAAAATTGTCTTTCTCTATATATATTGCAGCCTCCGGTTCTTTAGGAATTTAAACAAAGTCCCTTTAAGGCAAGTAATTTCACTCGGCAGCCATCTGCATTCTATTTGAAACATCAAATTCTCAAAATTTGCTTGCCAAGCTTACGATTACATTTCATATAAGCAATCACCAAAACAATTAAAAAACAACTGTCTCTTTAGTTTAATTTCTAAACTTTCAAATCAAACAACATCGAAAGAAACTCATGTTTGGTCAAGCCACTCCCCCTGAAATTTGTCAGTCTATAGCAATCATTAATTGGCTCCTGTACTAGAAGGCGGGGCTACATTCGCCATATTGACTGTTGCACTTTTCCCAATCCAAATCTATACGCGTGACATGTATTGTATTCTATAGTCTTTGGGTTAAATATGCATTCATCTGTTGCCTAGCAAATTTATGCTAACAAAAACTTTCTGATAGCATATACATGATTAACTTCATACACATTCATACAACACAATCCACCCGTGATTCCATCCATCCATAAATCCTTCCATCCATCCATCCATCCATCCATCCATCCATCCATCCATCCATCCATCCATCCATCCATTCATTCATTCATTCATTCATTCATTCATCCAATCATCATTCAACTTTCATGAATTAAGTTTTCCCTGCAGTATGCTACTTGTATGTGTATTGTTAAAAGGAATGAATGAATGATTGAATATAAGAAAGAAAGAAAGAAAGAAAGAAAGAAATAATGAATGAATGAATGAATGAATGAATGAATGAATGAATGAATGAATGAATGAATGAATGAATGAAAAAAATAAATAAATAAACCTTCTACCACAGTACCAAAACAATATCTTGTCAATTAAATAGTGCCTGTGTGCTAATGAGGTCAGTTCTGGAGCACTAAACCCCATCTTCAATCTTCAGCACCCTCTGCTCTTTCATCTTCAGCCTCTCTCGTATTCATGAACCTAAGCATTTCTGCCCAAGCCCGGCTCATGCCCTCTCCATCATAAATATGTTTTCCCATTGAAATAAAGGTCAGGTGGTTTCTAAGAAGATCTCTAATGTTTTACAAGGACAGGGGTAGCAGCTGGTAAACGCAAGTGGGAATGTCATGCATTTTTGTGTTTTCATGTCGATCTAGAAGCAAAATACTCACAGAAGCTTTTGTTCAATATCACAACAAGGGTGGCGAAATGTGTAGCTGGTGATGAAACAAAAGCTGTTGATGCGCAAGTCTTATTAAAATGGCACGGAGAGGTACAGTGTTGACCTCATTATGTTTTTTGGATGTTATCATTCACGCCCTGATTTGTACAAGGCTGGATGAAAGCATGCCTTTTTGGTCTAATTATAACAAGGAGAACACTTCTTTAGTCTGGAAGCGTAGCAAAAGTGTGACTTTGATTAAAGGACTTTGAGTAAATCTGGGCTGCTGAGGGAACAAGTGCTGGCATGTCAGGTTTGAATAATCAAATGACACTTTCAAAGCCATTCAGCAGGTCCCATTTTAAAGGTAGCATTTGAAGTGCTTTTTCAAACGTGAAAAAAAGGTTAAAAAAAATGTCAGGCAACTGAAATGGAAAAAAATTTAAGAAAAAAATCAGTGGGATTATTTGACAGCATTTATGTTTATGTTTGCAGTTATCAAGATGTGAATATGATTAACAAACGGTATTAACAAACAAACAAACAAACAAACAAATAAAAAACACAAAAAATAAAAATAAAACGTCTTGAGATTGCTAATGGGTGTCACGGTAAAACATTGGATAGCACGGTCATCTCACAGCAAGAAGATTGCTGATTTGAGCCCCTGCTGGGTCAGTTGACATTTCTGTGTGAAGTTTGGATGTTCTCCCCATGTTCGTGTGGGTTTCCTCCGGGTGACCCGGTTTCCCCCTCAAGTACAAAGACAGGTGGTTGATGCGAATTGGGTAGGATAAATTGTTTGCAGTGTATGTGTATGATGTGTGTAAGTGTATGGATGTTTCCCAGTGATGGGCTGGAAGGGCGTCCACAGCACAAAACATATGCTGGATAAGTTGGAGGTGTATCCCGCTGTGGCGACCCTAGATTATGGAAGGGACTAAGCTGAAAAGAAAATGACTGAATAAATGAATGAGATTGCTAATCAGGCCATGAGGATGTCCATTATAATGTAGTTAGAATGACTCAAAAATTTAAATTATGAAAGCAAAAATAAAACAACTTACTGTCATTTCACTATTCTTTTTCTTCTTCTTATTATTATTATTATTAGGGTCCAAGCACCGACATTGCTTAGGCACCTATTGTATCCATTACAGCTCTTATTATTATTCTTTCGGCTTCTTCTTATTCCGATTCTTCTGTGGAACAGAAGAACTTTTTGTACACTGATAGAAACAGTCTGATCTTCAACCACAACAAATTTGCACTCTCTTACTCAAACTCTCTTGCACCACCACTTGTCCAAAGTTAATTGTTATATCTTTTGAACCAAATGAGCTACGATCAAATTATTTTTTCCTCTGATTCCTTACCTCAAGTTGATTCAAACAACGTCATTTCGATTAACATAGAGCCTGTGAAAACTCACTTAAGGCGTTATCTCCATAACGCATTGACATATTCACACCATACTTCACAAGTATGGTCTGAAGTGAGCTGCAGCATTTTGGCGCACTGCCCCTTAGTGGTCCTGTTTTTTTTTTTTGTTTTTTTTTGCCCATAACATAAAATGTGTCTCTTTACATGTGACGGAGCATGCCGAGCGGAATGATGTCTGATTTTCCCAAGTCAGCCATTTTGGATGTTGGTCATTTTGAATTATGTCAAAAACGTCTATATATTTGTAGTGAATAGTTATGAAAGTCGGTATACAGGACTGTGCTCTGAGGTGCTCAAACAACTGTCATAGCACCACCTTTTGGTCAAACATAACAATATTTCTAAAAATGCTAATAACTTGTGACTAATTTTGCCTATTGAAACCTCTTAAGATAGATTCCTTGGTTTTTTCCTGAAAATATCAATGCCAGTTATACTCTAAGTGAACTTCCTGTCCGCCATCTAGCCTCAAGTCAAAAACATACTTTTTCGAAAAACCTCCTACATTGTTTGGCTGATTTGTACCAATTTGACTTGGATCATCTTCAGGCCGTGCTGACAAAAAGTTATTGAATTTGTGTTGATAGGTGTAACTTTTTTGTTTATCTGTCTGATGTTGTATCTCTGCGATAGTTAAAGATAATGACACTGGATTTTAGGTTTATAAGACATTCGTTAGCCATTATTAATGAAACATAAACATTTGGTAATAACTTTTGACTGAATATGCTAATTTGATAAAATTAGCATATTCAAATTATTAGCATAATAAATTATTCCCTGGGTCATACCAACAACACCGATACCTATTATGCCATAATCTGTCAAATGTCCTGTCCGTCATTTTGATTTTGTTCAAACCCTTCTTTTTTTTTACTCTTCCTAGATCAATGACCCAATTTTTACCAAATTTAACCCAGACCATCTTCAGACCATGTAGACCAAAAGTTGTGGAATTTATGTTGATAGACAAAACTGTTGTCATTTAGCATACTGTATGCGCAAACTTGATGTAATGATGCCAGACGACATCACAGGCTGAATCACTGCAATGGTTTGAAGTATTAAAACCAAACTTAATGTGTGTGATCTAGATCTGACACTGACCAAACTACGCCAGTTTGAGCCACCTACTGAGTAAAATTGACAAAAAAATGTAATTATATCAATAGAAATCAAACAAACTTTATCAAATTACTTTTGCAAAAGTTTTTTCTATTGCCATGAGACTGGTCTTGCAGATTCCATGGATCATGCAGAGAACATTGATATAATGTTTACCCTTATTGACACGACTTCCTGTCTATCATCTTGAAAAGTTTCAACCCTCCATACATCGTTCCCCCACGGAATATTTGGCAGTTCTTTTCAACTAAACCGAAGCAAAATTAATGAATGCATGATAAGGTGGGATGACATATTGAGGAAATCACGCGCATGCGTGTGTGTGTCTGTGTGTGTGTGTGTGTGTGTGAAAGTATGACTTTGAGAAAGTACTGTGGAGCTAAGTGAACAAGTAAAAGTTTGTCCGAAGTTTTAAATAATCAAAGGGACATTTCTTATTCACCATTACATCTACAAACAAGGCATTTATATCCATTATTTTAAGCTTAATTATACACCATATCTCTAACAAACAGGTTTTCGAACATGCATACACTTATATACGTATTTCCCAAATGAGCAATGCTGCCCTTTATTTGACAAGATAAGGCAGAGAATTCTTCTTGCCTTGATGGCCTAGATAGATATTTTTGTGTGTGGCAATCGCTATCAATCTCCACAGCCCTGAAGCCATGCACACTTCAAACGAGAGCGCTACATGGGGTTTGTCATTGTAGGAGCATAGAGGATATTCAGGCCCTGGGGTGAAGGTTGCCTCTCTAGAAGTAAAAGAACAACCAAGATGCTCATTCGCTCCAGGCACCTTAACAACATTTTCTACGGATCCAGACAGCCCAACCTTCCACACACATAGATGTGGGCGATTTTTGCTTATTTATTTCTTTATCTTCTTCTATTTTTTTGTGACTTTTTTCCACACACACAGATCTTGAATTGAAGTAATTTAAGATTATTTTCCATGAGAATTTTGTAAAGAACAACAACAACTAAAAAATAAGTCATTAAAAAAAAAGTCATGCTTGTTGCTTTTTAAAAATGGTAACACTTTACTTGAAGATGGTATTCACAAGACTGTCATGACATCTTTAAAATCATGACTTGACACAAGCTATCTATGACAATGAGATTTTCTGCATGCTTATGACAACTTATTTGTAATGACAACTTGTCATTACAACATGATCTGTCATAAATCTGTCATAAACATGATTGGCAATAATAAATGCATCATGCATGTTTTTTTCTGATTATATATGCAATATGAAAAAAAATATATATAAGCACCAGTGATGATATACAGCCATAATGCACTGCTACGAGCGTGATAATGCATTTATGCAAAACTTTGACGGCATAATCATGTGTATAAAGAAGAAAATCAAACATGGAGATTCTAAAAATTCTTTTGTATGAGGAACTACTTTCTTCCGCAATTCATTCATATCTGCAGCTGACATAAGAACAGCAGAAACTGTTCCTAATTCACTATTGTCATTTTAGAGCTAGCATTTGCATGAGTCTTTAGCGTAATGTCTAAAATGATCCCTAAACAGATGATTTTGCTGACATTTTAAGATTATAAGGCTAAATGGCTTGAAATGCCATCAGTCTAGAGACATGTCACAGTATTTTTCTGATTCAGTCAGATATCACAACAATTAACAGTGAAAAAGCTAAAGCACCGCAAACATTACCAGATTACTGTTGTGTTTGCAATAAGGGAAAATGCTAAACATATGCGTCCATTTCTTCTTTCTTTCTTTTTGCTGAACTAGTCTGCAGTGACGAAAACAGGAGATGCATTAGAAACAATCAGATGGCCAACCAAAAAGAAACTTAAGGTTATACAAAGAGTGGCCAATACAATATACATACATTCCTGGTGTGCGAGTTCCACCTCTCATTCAATACACTACAATTACTATGGTATATATATACAGCACTACAACATACAAAAGAGACAGATTGACTTAGAATGTCACTTACCAGTTTAATAATAATTTGATCAGCTGCAGTTTGAAATTATTCTAAGTTTTTCTCAACTGAGGACATATTACGCAGTCTCTGTTGCCATTTTGTGGATGGAAAACGTCAACCGACTTTGCTCTACTCAGTCTGACAGGCTGAAGGATGCCAACACACTGTATCTTTGAAATTATAAATAGGCACTATCCTTATGAATAAACTGCAGAGTTGTAATCTAAACAACTACATTATAGCTCGAAAAGCCTATAACATAAAAAAGTAAATTATGTTGTCCAACAGCTGAAATATTTGTCAATATTTATTCATCTTCTGGTACTCTATGTGTGCGGAGTAATACGTAAAGGTGACATGTATGTATGTATATATGTGTGTACAGTTGACGTCAGAATTATTAGTCCACCGTTTATTTTTTCCCCAATTTCTGTTTAACGGAGAGAAACATTTTTCAACACATTTCTAAACATAATAGTTTTAATAACTCATTTCTAATAACTGACAAATTTTATCTTTGCCATGATTTCAGTAAATAACATTTTAAAAGATATTTTTCAAGAAATTTCTATACAGCTTAAAGTGACATTTAAAGGCTTAACTAGGTTAATTAGGTTAACTAGGCAGGATATGGTAATTAGGCAAGTTATTGTATAACGATGGTTTGTTCTGTAGTAAATTATCAGGAAAAAGGAATTGCTTAAAGGGGCTAATAATTTTGACCTTAAATGGTGTTTAAAAACTAAAAACTGCTGAGCTAGCTGAAATAAACAAATAAGACTTTCTCCAGAAGGTAAAAAAAAAATATTATCAGACATACTGTGAAAATTTCCTTGCCTGTTAAACATCATTTGGGAAATATTTAAAAACGTCAAAGGGGGCTAATAATTCTGACTTCAACTGTATAGAAGTATCTTTATATAATTTATATACTTTAATAAAATTTAAAGTATACAATTTTAAATTCTTTTTCAAATAGTTATTTTGTTTTTACCATGATGGGTTTACTCAATATGTTACTTGCTATTTTGCAAAATACTAGTATCTAGCTGAGAATAGATCATTGAATCAGAAAGATGAAAAGTAAAAGACGTGTTTCTTTAATGCATGTATTAATAATGAGTGAAAGAGCATGATATCGATGTGTATCAGACACTGTCGCCTTAGTGAATTAATGTGAATTGCATTTACATTTACTTGTAGATGCTTACAAACTTTTTAACAAGACAAATCTTGTTACACTATTAAATGTTTCAAGTAATAAAAAAAAAATAAAATAAAGTTAAATTAAATTAAACATGCACAAAATAGACATTCACTGTTATATTGTTTGCAATAAATAGATAAGGAATGGTATGAAAGTTGATGTAACGCAAAAACAGGCATGCATTTGGTTAAATGCGTTTTATCCAACTGCCTTAAAAGCGAGGGGGAATAAAAGCAAAAGCAGTCCTTCATGAAGAATTTGCAATCTTAAGGTTTGGCTTTAATACTACACCTTCTGAAGACAATGCCTATACTCTTCCTCGTGTCTCTAAGGTACTGAACACAATCAGACTCTGTCCTGCTGCAGCTCTCAGCAGTGACTCTTGGGATATCAGAATATCTACAGATCTCCATTACAACACAGAATGCAAGAGAGTGCGATACAAACCCACTAAACCCGCATTTTTCTTTGCAATAAAACAGCACTGATTTTGACCCCAACTCCCGAAAATACAAACTACACATGTATCTCCTAAAAGCAAATCCCTGCCACTTACAAAAAGGACACCTGCAAAATAAAACATATCCTCCAGAGTCATCAGGATTCACCATAGTGCCCTCTAGTGAGTTTACCCCAAAATACAGCTGAAATTTAAGCTCTCTAACCTAATGTGGAGCACTAGAGACATTGCATACATAAACAACACAGGCACAAACAACACCCTTTATGAGAAGATGTATATTTAAATGCAACACCTCTAACAGATACCACATGTTCAGCCAGGTTTTAGTCAGATTTATGTGCTGACTAAAATACCACAAAATAAATATAATCGGTGTATGATACATAACCATTAATTAGATCCTCAGACAGTGCCCTTGAGAAATGCTTATAACGGCTTTTCTTGGAAAAAAAGAAATGTTGAAATTTTTTGAAATCTACTGTAATTAGCAGAATCCAGACGCTTCACAGATATAACTTTAATTACTATTATTGAAAATGCACACTTCCATGAGACAGTTATGTGACAATATGATACATACACAGTTTTAAAGCATACCTCATATAAATATATATATATATATATATATATATATATATATATATATATATATATATATATATATATATATATATATATATACATACATACATACATACATACATATATATATATACATACATACATACATACATACATGTATGTATGTATGTATGTATATATATATATATATATATATATATATATATATATATATATATATATATATATATATATATATATATATATATATACATATATATATATATATATATTGATTGATTTTAATTTTTTTTCTGTGGAACTAAGTTGCATCTGTGATGATGTTCAGGTGTTTTGTGTTCCAGGAAAACAATTAACAAACAACATATTGGACAACTGTGAAATGCAATGTACAAAAATGTGTATTGAACTATGTTTTTTTCTGTTTTTGTTTTTTTTTAATTATGTATTGTTGTTAATTAAAATGTATGTATTTTTTGTAACTTTTTTAATTGGTTGTTTCCCTACGTTTCAAAGTGGGTTTGTATTTTTTCCTCATAACTTTTGCTGTGACATTCAAACCATGTATATATATATATATATATATATATATATATATATATATATATATATATATATATATATATATGAGCAATATCACACGAGTAGTAGTGCGATATGGCAGTATATCGGCACTGCTGGGAGGCGTGCATTGACACGAGGCCACAGGCCAAGTGCCTTAGCGCCCCGACCAGTGCCGTTTATACAACAGTTTGATGGCATAATTTTGTATATAAAAACAAAATCAAACATAGAGAGTCTAAGAAACCCTTTTGTATGAGGAACTACTTTCTTCCGCGTTGGATTTAAATCATAAGCTGACAGTTAAATAGCCAGGCAAGCATCTTTTAAATTTAGATCTGTAGTGTCTGCTTTTTTTTGCTGGCTGTATGTGGGTGGAGTAATTCACAAAGGGTAAAGAGGCTGTATGGGTGCTGAAGTTACTTAATTATATCACGGCTATCAGCCAATCAGATTTGAGAACCAGACAGAACTGTTGTGTATATATATATATATATATATATATATATATATATATATGAGCAACATCACAGGAGTAGCAGTGCGATATGGCTGTATATCAGCACTGGTGGGAGGAGTGCATTGGTATGAGGCCACAGGCCGAGTCCTTTGCGTCCCATCAGTGCTGATATACAGCCATATAGCACTGCTACTCCTGTGATTTTGCGTTTATACAACGCCCAATCGTGTATATATATGAGAAAATCAAACACAGAGAGTCTAAAAAACATTTTGTATTAGGAACTACTTTCTTCCACCATTCATTCACATCTGCAGCTGACGTCAAAACAGCAAAATGTTGTTACTGATTCACCAACATCACTTTAGAGCTATCACTTTCTAGTATTTGAACGATTCTCTGTAGCATAATGTCTAAAGTGATGATAAAACAGCTGATTTTGCTCACACTTTAAGATTATAAGGCTGAACATGACATGAAATGCCTTCCGTCTACAGGGATATCTTCTTAAAGTGTTACAGTCTACAGTTTTTTTCTCTGTTGCAGTAAGGATATCACAATAATTAACCCCAAAAAATCACTTGATCGATAAAAAAGGCAGACACACTAGTGGACTTTCAATTTGTATAAAAGTGGGAACGTAATTTAAGTAATTTAAGTAATTTAAGTAATTTAAGGTTTAATTTAAGGGAAAGTATTAAAATACTTTAAATGTAAAATCACACATAAACTTGAGCTGTTTTCCGTGCTTACTGTTTCTGTTTCACTGATGCAGTGGTGTTGCTTTTTAAAATATATGGTCATATCTGCAATAACTTTACATGATCACATCAAGTTTAGATGGAGACAGAAACGCTGATTTCTTTTTTCAGATGTCACTTGTGATATCTGCACTTAATTGATAATGCCTTTTTATAGTCACGGTGTGCATGCGTAACACTGAATTGGTCTACTCAAAGTTGATTGACCTAACTCAGATCTGCTATTCTGAAACCGAAAACTCAAGAGTTTTTAATCTCTCGTTAAATCAACTCAGAGCTCAGGTTTAAACTCCGAGTGGGTTGAACCTCCTTACTGAAACAGGCCCTTGAACTACATGGCAGTCTTACACATGAAGGTGTGTCACTAAATAAAACTGCCTTTGAATTATTGAAAATTATTTTTAATGTTATTTCTGTTATGTCAGCTTCAAAGATTCATGTAAAACGTAAGTGAACTTTAAATCAACAAACAGATGCCAGTTTGGTTGCTCCAAGCAAATAACCTAGTGCAGATGAAAACAAAACAAAAACAAAAACAAAACAAAAGAGGTTTTTGGTATATCACAGTTGATCAAACACTTGAAACAGAAATTGATAAAACAAAAGAAGGTTGCTGGTTCAAGCCTCAGCTGAGTCAGTTGTGTGTGGAGTTTGCATGTTCTTACAGTGTTGGCGTGGGTTTCTTCTGGGTGCTCCAGTTTGCCCTACAGTCCAAAGACATGCGCTATAAGTGAATTGAATAAACTAAACTGGCCGTGGTGTATGTGTGTAAACGCGGGAGTGTATGGATGTTACCCAGTGTTGGGTTGCGGATGAAAGGGCATCCGCTGTGTAAAACATATGCTGGATAAGTTGGCAGTTCATTCCGCTGTGGGGGCCCCTGATAAATGAAGGGACTAAGCCGAAAATGAAATGAATGAATGAACTATAATATTCTTTGATATATTTTAAATAAGCAATGAATGTACAAAAAGAGGAAACTCTCTTATCCCACAATGCAGTAAAAAAAATAAACGACTAACAACTGTGAATTAAAAATTAAGAAGAAAAAAAAAAAACAGAAAACTGCTTCAGTTTGTTAATACCAGTGGACTGTTGTCATGTGAATGTACAAAATTCATGTTGGCCTGCAGCATGTTGGCAGAGTGCAGTGGCTCGGCAACTGTTAATATGACAAGCCAGTGACTCGGCTGACATAGAGGAGCAATGAAAAATGGATACACAATCTGTTTGTTGCTGGCGGAGCTTCCTCATTTCCCTTATTTCTAGAAGTACTATTGTGTCCTGCTCTAACACCATGTGAACTATCTTTGTAGATAGATATATTACCAAATGTTTACTTTATAGACTGAGTATAGTAAATGCTTTTAGGTGGCACACTTTAGCATTGATCTTTTCTTACATTTCAAAATATGTTATGTATATTTTTCACAATAATCATAATTTCACAAATCACCCTGCAATGGATGCATAAGCTAATAATAATAATAATAATAATAATAATAATAATAATAATAATAATAATAATAATAATATTATTATTATTATTATTATTTATCAATAATAATAATAATAATAATAATAATTATTATTATTATTATTATTATTATTATTGTTATTTATCAATAATAATAATAATAATAATAATAATAATAATAATAATAATAATAATAATAATAATAATTATTATTATTATTATTATAATAATACTGGGTTTACATCTTTAATGGGAAATAGCAGTAGAAATTATAGACAAGAAAGTAAGGGAGCAAAGAGAGACTGGAAGGACCTCAAGCTGGGAATTGAACTTGGGTTGCCATGAACATCGTAGTGCCATGTGTCAATGCACTAACCACTATGCTGTTGGCGCAGACTAAATTAAGCTTTAAAACAGAACACAATGAAAACTGGACGATTGGCATAGTTTTTTTTTTTTTAAATTTGCTATTTTCACCAATTTTAATATTACAACTCCTAACCTCACAGATGCATCATGTGTGCGCACTCTTGCAATGTTGCCACGTCCACTTATTTTAGGCTCTTTTGGTTTCATCTTTAGGATTTACTTACAAGGGTCATACGCAGATCATATGCAATCTATTGGTATTATTTTCTTTGTAGAGTGTTTGGATTTTTCTCCATTCATTATGGACTTCCTCTTATTTGTCATTTTCCCACCAAGTTCTAGCAACATGGAGTTCATATCTCACATACCCAGAGATGTATAGTAACAAAGTAGAACTACTTCACTATTGTACTTAAGTACTAAAATTCTGTATCTGTACTCTACTGGAGTATAGTTTTTTTTCTCCTTCTTTCACTTTTACTTAGTACATATTTAATGTAAATAATGTATAACAATGTAAAGTTTAATACTTTTACTGGGATAGATTTTTTATGTGCTGCATCGTTACTCGTTACTAGGGGTGTCAAAAAGATTGATTTCGGTTCAGTAATAGATCATAACCGGTTATTACTTACTGATGTCATTCACCTCCTGTGCATGATGTGGCAGTATAATACTATAGCGAAGGAGGCGAGGGTAAGTAAATAACGCTCTTACTACTTAAAAGTTAGATAACTGTGCACAAGTCAACTGCTTGTAAGTTTGCTGGACAGTCTTTCATTGAAAATAAAGAAGACACAGCACACGAGCCGCTATTTCACTACTACGAAAAAAAAAATGTTGTAAAACTCCATCTTAACCTCTCTCTCTCTCACTTTGGACATTTGACCTGCTGGCTTGTGCTGTTCTTCCTGCGTCACTTATCGGTGAACAGCGCTTTCATTTCTAAAGCCAATCACAGGCCTTTCTGTCGAGCAGGTGAAAAAAATAACCAATCATAAGGTTGTAAGACCCCGTCTGTCAGCTTTCAAAAAGCAAGCGGGATAATATTTACATTAGTTTATTTGCTATTGATGCTCATGCTGTCTTCTGTGCATGTGTTGGAGTTTTGTTTGATACATTCAGAAAGAGTGTTTTCTTTGAGCAGATCAAATTAAAGGTACAGTTCATATATCTTACTGCTGTATTAAAGAACAAAATTGTATTACAAATAATATATAAATGTTAATAGATTTAAAGATTTTAATAAAAAAAATCTTGTGTTGTGAAGAAAAAAAATGAATTATGTTTGGAAAGCATTGTCAATGTGCCGAGATATCAAATTGAATAGAGGGCATGATAATCGTAACTAAACCAAACCAAACCAAACCGTTAGACCAGTGTAGATTCACACCCCTACTCATTACAATTATAGACCTTTTTCTTGGCTGCTGCATGGAGGCCACCAGAGCGACCAGCGTCTTCCGGTAGAATGTTTAGAACTTCCGTTAACAGCGTTTACAACTGGTAATTTGCGATCTGCAAATGGGTTTCATTAGTGTTTTGAGTGGATTACGGAATGTTTTTGTGACACAACTTTGAAACGTGTGTGTTAAAGCTGTTATGATCTGTCAGATCTGTGGTACAAGCGTGAGAGAAAAATGTTATTCTAATTAATATAAATCGTAAGCCATGTTTCGTTTTGTTCTGCTTAATCATGTGCCCCCCAAAAAGATATTTAAAATAAACAAAACAATATGTTTTTTGACCAGCTTTCTTTAATAACTACATTAGACAATGCTTGTACTTTTACTTTCAGTATTTGAGCAGTAAAATTTGAAATAAACTACTCGCAATACTTAAGTACTAAAAATGTTGAATACTTTAGCACTTCCACTTAAGTATGGTGCTTGAAGAGCACTTCTACTTCTACTCAAGTTACTTTTTTGATAGAGCACTTGTACTCTTACTTAAGTCTGGGTCTTTATACATCTCTGCACATACCACATCCCTTGTTATTTCTTACGGTTGATTATCGTTTCCCCAATATAAGGTATGTAGGCGATGTTGTGGCAGTCTTATTAGGAGTAAAGCATCAAAATCCACTTCCTCATTCAGGACAGCGAGTGTTGATTCTGTTAGGAAGACCTTCAACCTGTGTTTCCCTGGGCCAGCTGTAATCCCACATAGGTTAATCAGAAACTGTGGATTCAATGTGTCCATTATATCTCTATCACACAGTTAGGATTTAATGGGGTGACAGGAGTAGTGCTGCCAGCATCAGGACAATAATGGACACTGATTTCATAAAGGAAATGCTACTGCAGTGATCTTTATTTTGAACCACCAAAAACACCAAAGCTGCTGTATCTTTTGCCAGAGAATAGAGGATAGCATCAAAGTCTCAACAAAGAAACACATTATTCACAATAAATGAAAGTATTGATGATTTATTCAACTATGCTATTATTCTATACTAATGCACTCTCTCATATGTCGTTCAAAACTATGATCTTGTAGTCATCTGGGAAACAAAAGTAAAGATTTTTAATATATATATATTTTTTTTTTCATCCAATAAAAGTCTGAAAACAGAAAAGCAATACCAAAAAATAAATAAATAAATAAAACCATGACCAAAGTGCAATCATCTCAGAAAAACTGAATAAGGCACAACATGCACATCTAAAAAATTGGACAGATGTGCTGCAGACGTCTGATTTGAATGCTATCACTCGACTGAATTGGCATAATCGGTGGTTTTTAGCTGATAATTATGGGCCAGTTGGGGCCTTTTGCACCTACTAGCAGGCTCAGAAGGCTGTTATCCACTCACAAGGGTAATCAGCTGTAGATCACATACAGCTGGGCCTGAGGTAACTAGAATTATTTATTGTATTTACTAAATTTCCCATTAGTTGTATTTTATTAATGTTCACCCCTACACCAACCCTAAACCCAACCATCATAGTAATGTAAAAACAAATATGGATCTGGAATCTTCTCTATTAGTATAGAGCACACCATTTGGGGATGTACACCTATCTAACTTTGCCTAAACTGGCAAGTTTAATGCTAAAATATATATAAAAAAAGTCATTTATGCTCAAGTAATGAGATTGTTTTTTACGATGTTATTTATTTCATATACAAACTGTCAAAATTGGCGCGTTAACACATGAGATTAATTTTAAATATTTAACGCTTAAAAAAAAATTAACGTAGTTAACGCAGTTGCAGTTTTTTATTTCCTGTTGTGGTCGACGTGTGTTTAACGCGCAAAGAAATATGGATAAGACCAAGGAACCACTATTAGAAGGAAAGTTTCAGTATAAAACAATTAATGTCGCATCACCAGGCTATCCTAATCTGAAGGGAGTCGCTCACCGGGTGTGCTGTACTACGAGCCTTGTCTTTGTGTGAGTGTGTGTGTGTGTGTGTGTGTGTGTGTGAGTTTCCTAGCAACAAAAAGCAAACGCCTACTAGTAAGAGCAGAAATTCCCATACTGGCACATATCTATCAGCAGATAACCACTGGTAACGCCTATTCAATTGAGTGATAATATTCGAAGCGGGTGGCTGCTTGGATGGCGCTGGACAAAACCAATTGGCACAACAACACAAGCTATTGTATTATTATTATTATTATTATTATTATTAATATTAATAATAACAATAATAATGGTCGTATACTAAACAGATCTGTGTGTTTTACATAAACCTGAATCAGACTGAAAGACAAACTGTTAACACTGAAAAAAGACACGCACACACACAAAAAAACAAATCTAGTAAAAATGAATACAACACAGCTAATCTACACTCATAAACATCTTGTTTTTTTCTTTTATTTTTGTGTATGTGTGTGTGTAAAATGAAAGAAGTATGGAGTAAATGATGATTCAGTCTGACTGTAAACAAATTAAAACTGGAGGTTTAACATCACCTTATCTTCCTTCAGGTGTATACACACACACACACACACACACAAACACACAAACACTCATACATGTTTCCGTTTCTGTCAGGTCAAAGCACACAGAGCCCTTGTTCTCCAACACTGTTATGACTTGACAAGACAGACAGGCATCAGAAGAAAGGTCAGTGTCGAGGGCCAGCAGAAGCTGAGTGGAAGTGATGTGTCCCGCAGGTGGCTTTCAAAAAAACTCCCCCCCTGAATTTCTTAAACACCCCAAGACCAACTGCTCACACCAGCCCCTATACATACACCAGTCAACAACACTCCAGCAAAACTCCCCGCAGGCTACAAACTTTAAAGAGGAGCTGCATAATACCTGGAGTACCCAGCCATTCATTAGCATTTGCGTTCTTCTCAATAGCAGCTGCTCAATTATTTGACCCTTCAAAACAATGTGTATTGTCCACATTTAGTCCTGGAGAAGATATTATTGCTATAGGGCTAATATTGTAGTGCTTAGTGGTAAAATATCTGTCTGGAAAACTCATTAGCACTATGCTGGTGTGATGTTACATAATTGGGTTTAGTTTGATTAGGCGTTTTGCCATCATATTGTAAAATAACAAGGAATTTCAGTACAATTTGAATAAAATGTTTTCATACAAATAATCTGGTGCATCTGTAACATCTGCCTTAATGGGGTATATGTATAGCTAGTGTTTCTTCCCATAAACTTCTGGTAAACGGTTAAAATGACTTTTTAAAATTTCATATGGTTCCTTTTACAGCATCAGCGTTATAATGTAATTAAAAAAGCAACCAGTTAAATAGACTTCAGCATTAACTTAGTAGGTCAAGCATAAACTGAGATAAATAGCTGCTTACACGCAGGCGCTTGTCAGTGCAGAAACTCCACTGAAAAAACTGGGGTAAAATACATTTTAATTTATTTAAAGACATGGCGGGAAAATTGTAATTTGATGCAGAGCTTCTTGTACATTCTGAGAGCCACATACTGTATATCAATCATGCGGCAAAGATCGTTAATTTGTAAAGAAAACAGACCTTAAACGCACTGATTTTGTAAAGGCATATAGTTTACCAGAAGCATCTGATCCAGGTTACAGCAAAATTAGAAGTCCTTTTGCATACTTCTGCATATTCCCTATCGTTTTTAAAGAGCCATGAACCCCCCCTGTTTCAGCAGGGTGTTTTTAACACCTCTAGTTTGGAAAAAGTCAGGAAAGTGGGTGTGTCTAGCTCTGTTTAGGTGGGAGTGTCGGGGGAGTGAAAAAAGTAAAGGTTTGCATGAAAAGGGAACTGTCATTTCATGCATAATAAAAAAGTAATTAGCAGACCGGCAATGCAAAGATGCAGACACAGAGATGGACAGCGAAACAAAAACTGCATTGCAACACAACTAGAAAAGCAACACCGACGACCCACGTCTCAGAATAATGATTATTCTTCCTCTCGTTTAAATTGAGGCTGGTAACACAACGTGGCGTCTCTCTGCTGTCTGAACACTGTAACAGGTAAAAGGAGTGTTCCTTTATATCTAGTTCACGCATATTAATGACGTTGCACCGCATACACAATAGAGTGCGCTGATTGGTTTGAACCAAGTCTTACTCATAAACGAATGCAGGAAGTAATAAGGTGCTCCCAGGTACAGATGTCCAGTCTACACGCTAAGATCTCATGACCGTGACACAGCTTCAAAAGTTCGTTTTAAGCTGGAAGAACTAATTTGCTTGAAATAGACCAAATTATATATATATATATATATATATATATATATATATATATATATATATATATATATATTATAGATTTATCAATGCGGTAGAGGGTTAATAATTATAATTATTTATTCTATAATGGAAACCATATCACTTCTAAAGTAATCATTAATGAATTCAGTATTCAATAATTGATCATTAAAAAAAAACAACAACAAAAAAAAAACATTAATTTAAATCTGTTAGTATTGAGTGGAATCGTTGCGCTACAGTGATTCACACTATGTCCATACCGCCTACAAAGTGGTTAAGGTGGTTGTTTTGCAAAAGTTGGAGACAGCTGTGTTTGTAACACTATAGTTTAGGCTTGGGTGGTATCCACATTTTGAAACCGTCAAACCTCCTCCCTATTTTACCTTGGTATACGGTATTACCATGCATAATAAAAATAAATAAAAAATATAATACAAGGCTCAGACTGCATTACCAAACTGTTTAGAAACTAAATACGTATATGTGACCTTAGGTTTAAGGTATTTCTATCTCTCATGGTAATCTTTCTGTTGCACGGTTTGCAAATTGCCTCGCCTGTATTTACTACATTTCCCTTTTCATTCTGTCAAACTGCAGAATTTGTATTTTTCGAGACCAGGTCACTTGGTGCTCGACTCAACATCTTTTCCCACCTCCAGTGCTTAATTTGTAATTGCAAGGTCCTGGAACAAATCAGGGTAACGCATGTTACCAAAGGAGGGAGAGGTGTCGCTGATGAAAATTAAGAGTGGGGGGAGTCACAAAAGTAAGTGAAGAGGGTTGTGGAGTCGCGGACGTGAAGAGTGTGTGGGGAGGGGGATCTGTAAAATTAGGTGCCAGATCAGATTTCAGAGGCTGTTTAGGCACAAATTATTAGCACAAAGTCCTGCCCACCTCCCTCTTTCTCCTCCAGGCTTGTCCAGTGATGACAACCACGCATACATATTTTTAGGAATTAAATAAATAATATTTAATATTTAATTGTTGTCTCCTCTATAAGTGCATTGTTTTTTTATGACGGTAATGAAGCTGAGGTTACTGTATTACTCACAATGATACTATAATTAAAAGAATGACTGGGTCAGTTTGTGCCATTAAGATGACTGGTTTAATTTTACAGGAACACTAATTAAGATATTAGAAAGATATTATTGAAATTGAGGAGGTGTAAGAGAGATTAGCATTAAAGAGAAAGCCTTTAATTATTTTGCCCAGGCCCATCTTGAGGATCTAGATCTCTTTTTTCAGTGCTTTTCACAGCAAATTCCAAAAAAAGTCCTTCCTGTCTTCTTTAGCAAAGACAGAATACAGTACAAAATGGATGACATACTGCGAAGAGTAACACTTTTTATGATGTGCCCTTTCACTCTCAGCCAGTGATTGTTCATTTACCAAAGGATAGCCTGGTTGGGTGTGAAATTTCCCAGCCCGAAATATGTCCCAGTCCACCCCTGCTTGTTAGAAAGTTAATGTAAAATGGGTTTGCTTCAAATAATTCAAGAGTAAATTTATTATATTTAGAACAATAATAATTACTAGTATGACTAAAAATGAGCAATGAATAATGAATAATAATTTCATTGGGTAGATGATTGATTGGTTGGTTGGTTGGTTGATTGATTGATTGACTGATTGTTGAAAAATAAACATCATAATCAAAAAAAAAGTTTTAAAACATCTGTAGCCAACCAAACATTAATTCAATTAAAATACAATACAATAAAAGCAATAAAAAAATACGGACCTACACTCACGTCACTTTATTAGGTACACCCTACTAGTATTGGGTTGGACCTTCTTTTGCCTTCAGAACTGCCTTAATTCTTTTTGACATAGATTCAACAAGGTAGTTAGTTCATGTTAGGCTGAGATAGTTCATGCTTTGATGCAATATTTTGCTGGAAGTAGCCATCAGAAGATTGATACACCGTGGTCATAAAGGGATGGACATGGTCAGCAACAATACTCCATAGGTATAATAAGGTAGGCTGTGGCATTGACACAATGCTCAGTTGGTACTAATGGGACCAAAGTGTGTCAAGATAATACCCCCCACACCATTTTGCCACCACCACCAGCCTGAACTGTTGATACAAGACAGGATGGATCCATGTTTTTATCTTGTTGACGAAAAATTCTGACCCGACCCTCCAAATGTTGAAGCAGTAATGGAGACTCTTCAGATCAGGCAGTGTTTTTCCAATCTTCTTGTCACTTAAATGATCTTTTTTTTTTTTTTTCTTTTTGTCTTGACCATGTCTACATGCCTAAATGCAATGAGTTGCTGCCATGTGATTGGCTAATTAAAAATTTGTGTTAAAGAGCTGTTGGTCAGGTGTACCTAATAAAGTTGCTGGTCAATGTGTGTGTGTGTGTGTGTGTGTGTGTGTATGTGTGTGTGTATGTGTGTGTGTGTGTGTGTGTGTGTGTGTGTGTATGTATGTATGCCTTAATTACTTGAAGTCAGTATATTGTACAGCATTAATAGACAAACAGTATCAGTTACTTAGATAATTTGATTCTATTTTCCCCTGATTTAATGTCCACCATGTAAAGGTGTAAATCCAGCAGCTTAGAAAAAGATTTATATGGTTTTTATTCTGCATGTCTGATTCAAACAAATTCTGACGCAAATCCATGCTGAATGTCTCTCTGGAGCTCAGCATTGGTATATCATTACATACTCTGGCAAATGCTGCTCTCTTCAACCACGATTTATATGCCTAACTCACATTGCACACTCACACACACAAACTCACACACACACAGACAAACACCTGCGTAAACAGATGTTTCGCAGCAAGAGAACTGGTGCGAGTCCAAAAAGTTATTTCTGAAAACCTCCACTCACAAACATCAACATTTAGTCAAGGACAATTGAATCTCTCTCTCACAAAACAAACCATAATTACCACAAAAGTGTACAATCAAAGTAGGAAAAAACCTATATCTAACAGAGTTAATTACTATTACACCTTAAGTGTTTGGAAATATTTAACATTAATACTTAATAATGTCATACATGTCAGTAGTTCTCACTGTTCTTCAGATTGGCAATATACTCATTAAAATGTACAGAATTCATTCATTGTTAATTACTGTTGATAATCACACTGACCTTAAGTAAGGTGTAATAAAATCTCAATATTAATATTATTACTAATATTAATGTTAATATTCAAGACAAACCAAAAGAATGGTAACTACATTATGTGGTGCCTCACATGAGATTAACATATCAACATTAATATAAATACCAATAATGATGATAATATACGTGATACATTTAAAATGACACTAAACATAGTTTTGAATGGTGAAAATAGTAACATGAACATACTGTAGACATTGTAGTGAAGGAAGCCATGCCTTCTATAGAAGCTACGTAATCTTGCTATAGGCTGATGACTCACTGGGAAGGGGCTCCGCCAAGACATGTGTTTGCAACAGTTTCTGCAACTTCATTGTTACGACCCCTCTGGGGTCAGCAAATGCACAGGAATCAGCAGATGCTTGCCTCACAGACATGAGAAATACATTCACATGAAGCTTTAAATATCTAACTACACTCTAAAACAAATGTTCTCTGGGTTTGCAATCTGTATTAAACAAACATGAGGTACAGTATGTCCTGTCATGAATTAACTAATCCTCCATTTTAAAGCAAATCACATGATGCAATTACTTGAATTCCCACAAACATGTAAACAAAGATGTCTCTGTCAGTTTGGGTTGAAATTTGCCATCAGGAATAGGTTAGGAATGACTTTAGAAGATGACTTGCCTTTAAAGGGACTCTGCTGGAGCATACGATTACACAATCACAGTGTGATTAGAATGTTCAGTGGGTCATGTGATCAGCTGCTAAATCCAAATTCGCTTCCCTGCTGTTCACTCCGGCTGGAGATGTTCTGCATTTGCCTGCATACATTACGTTTTTAACTGACAGCACAGAAACCCTGTATACTGCAAACAGTTGTGTGAAATATGTAGTCTGTCTTATGCATAAAAGTAACATCTTTAGAAATGATAAACTATTGTGCCAATTTGATTATCATTAGGCTAGTTTTGATTGGCCATTGGACTAGTTTTGTTGTGCAAATCTGGCAACCCAGTACAGACCTGAGCAAGAGCCAGAAACATTAACATGCTTCATTCCGTTTATAAGTTATCAGTGTTTGAAAATGGCTCCAAAAATGTGTTTTTGAATGTTAGGGCAAGTTGGGCTTGCAAATGTGTTTGTTTGTTTGTTCTTGTCATTTTTGTGATGAATGTTTTACAAACAAGATCCAGTTCAACACTGGATTTTGCACATTGTTTGCTACTGACTGATGGATTGGTCTCAGAAATAAAAGGTCCCAGTCACAATTCAGATCTGGAGGCATTATGCAGGCACCTATGATGAAAAATCTACTTTTCAATCTTTTTGAAAGTTCATAGAGTTCATAGACCATCACACTGAGGTGATATAAACACACTGAGTCCTTTTTTTCAATTTAACAACATTAAAATGGTGGACCAATTGGAGCAATTTTCAGATGAACTGCAACTTGACGAAGGAGTGTGGTCCCCCTGCCCACCGAATTGATTGATAGCTGCGTATTAACATGTCCCGGTAGTTACGTGTATAATCATATCAACAAGTCAGGGCGTGCGCAAAGCAACTGGGAATAAAAAGTCTGTTCAGTTTGCTAGGATCATCAATCATCATCATATGTTATCAAGAGTAAGTTTTACAAGTTTAAAATATTTTAAAACAGTGCATGTGTGTAATGAATTACAGCGATTCACTTCAGCTTTACTTCATCAGCAAAGGCCGCATGTCAGAACAATTATAAAGGAAGACACTTCAATCCCGGTTTGTGGACATTAAATCAGGTTAATTTTGTACATTAACATAACAGATATCCATACAGCAGTGGAGATTTACCTGTATCCTGTCACATATCCGAGAAAAAAAAGTAAGAGTAGAGTGGGAGGAGATTACGGCACGCAGAAAGGCACATAGAAACAATGGGCAGGGATGACTAGCCTTAAAGGCGGGTGGATTAGCTCGGGCCCTTAAAAATGTCTCTGGGCCCCCCTAATTGTATGGGCCCTTAGAATCATCCTAATCCCCCCCCCCCCCCCCACCACCAGCGACCCTGGCCAGCATAAATAGATATTATTTACATTTCAACATGCAAAACTGTTCTTTCATTTGTTTTATCCATCCAAAGAATTTGTAATGTCGTCAAATGTGTAAACATTTAGCTCCAGTTTGCACTTCTGCCTTTGTATGTCTCTGGGACAATGCAACTGCATGAATGCTGGATATTTATTGGTATCACTGAAAAGGGGCTAGAGTCCAAAACTGAACCAAAGTAAATATAAAACCAACTTCAGCTCAGTAAAGCAGGCCAGGCAGAATAGCGCTATTTACTTGTTTTGTCGTTAAACTAAACAAAAATCTACATCATCGATGCTGTAAAAGGTTCCTTATGAAATTGAAAATAGTCCCATCAATCTTTTGCCGTAAGATTTCAGTGGCTGAACAACACTTCTGTGCATATAACCCATTTATAACACAACAAAATCTACATCAGCTTAGCCTGACTAAAATACTTTTAAAATACTTGTCTAAAAAAAAAACTTTATAATCATGGTGTCATCCTTCCTCTAGTGTGCAAAAATAACTCCAAGATTGATTCAGGGTTTTAATAAGTTTTGATTCTGCGTTTGTTTTACTGCTGTCCCTCTTTAATTTTCACGTGGACACTCAAACGGCGGATCTGTCTGCATGAACAGGGGTGCACAGATATACAAATCTACATTTGTTTACAGACAATTTGGGCTGCTTATCAGAATTATGGAAATTATTCTCCCGACAAATTTTTATTGAACAAACTTTTTTTTTTGTCCTATGCCTTAAACAGGATATAAAAATAACTAAATAAATTTAGATCACACCAAACACAGTCCACCTGAACCAGCAAATCAATCTCTTTCTAGGTATACTACAATCTTTCAGTCAGGTGTGTTGAAGCCAATTAGACCTAACTCTGCAGTACAGCAGCACTCCAGGAATGAGTTTGGGCACCCCTGGTGTAGATCATTTACTTTATTCATTACAATTGGATTGTGAAGAGACTTTCAACCAGCACAACAACATTGTTTCTGAAGACAATCCCTTACTGCACCTTTAACATGAGATCAAGGTAAAATAAAGTTTTTAAATCACAAAGTTATCACAATTCCCCAGTTGATACATACAAAATATATATTGCAAGTTTTCTAAAGTATTGTGTTTAATCATCTAGATGAGACATTTTATTAAATATAAGGTCATTTATACAAATTTCAAGCACAATCTGAACAAAATTGGACTATTGGTTGAAATCCGTTTCAATATTTCACTGATTCATTCATTCATTCATTCATTCATTCATTCATTCATTCATTCATTCATTCATTCATTCATTCAATTATTCTTTTACAGAAGTCAAATATTTATCTCTATATCTCATTCTGTCGCTCCATAATTTAAATATGGTAAAAAAAATAAATGCATGATTGAGTGAATGAATGGATTTTTTTTTATTTTATTTAAATAGTCTGAAAATAAATATTATGTTTGGGGTAAATGTTTCTGCTCAGTGCAAGTGAAAAAAAACTATTAAATTAATTAATAGAGTATTAATTAAACAGTTTTCCTTACATTGCCCTGCAAAAACAGAAACACAATGTAATAAAAAGCCAAAAAGCCCAAATAAAACATGAAAAAATGCCTAAACCTAAAAAACTAATAGAGTATAAAATAAGTGTTTTTTTGTTTTGCCTTAATTTGCAAGGATAACAAAAGACATATTTGAGAAATGCCAATGGCATATATTCAAAATGTTGCAATCACAGTTCATACTTCCAGAAAGTGTGATGGTACGACATCGTCGAACTGACATTAACTTGATATGAAGGTCGTAAAAGGGGAAGAGATAAGTTGGTGATGTTGAAAACATTGTGTTATTATCTGGCCGCTGTATCCTGCGCACTTCTCTTTATCTGAGATCTCTGGCCACAGCTAAATAAAGAGGTAAGTATAGTGATGACATTGCCTCGGGCTGATCTGGAGACGCTCTCCTTATCAGAACACTGCATATCTGATCGCTGTTTCTGGCTGGAGGAAAACCACAAAAACAAATGATAGGGTAAAAGAAAAGCTGAGAACTCCAGATTCTATGTTTCTTAGATATTTCCTGACAGGGGGAAAACTAAAATTGTGTGTAGTTAGGACAATACTGTTTTGTATCTCTTATATAATAAAACATAAATATATGTTTTATATGAAATTAGTCCAATAAACATGCTACACTTAGGTTGTGACACAAATGTGTTCTGACAAACAGGGGAAAACACAAAGAAAGAATTAGATTTGCTTTGTTTTTGTAGCCTTTCATTAAAAATACCAAACAAACAAATACAGATATATTTATAAACATACATACTGTACATATACTATATATATATATATATATATATATATATATATATATATATTCATTCCTCGGGGGGAAATGGAACTGCTATGAGGAAAACTTCCACTATAGAGATTTTGTCAGGAGCCAATCATCTAAAAGAGTAATAAAACGGGCCAATGAAACGCCAATGAGTTGGCGGTGTCAGCATGCACAGCTTGCAGCGATTACAATAATTTGTTGTATAAAGATGCCCGCCATGCATCTCAAGACCCCTTTTCTAGCTGTCAGGTAAGGCACAACCACGGTAGCAAAGAAACACAGCATTTCCGTCCCCAACGTCCAAGCCAACAATGTAATGGGCCAGGCAACTGACTCCTCTGCTGAGTCGGATGCGGGGGGCCTCGGAGAAACTCTGTAGGGTTCACAAAATGGGGAACTCAGCCTTGACCTAGGACACTGCTCATATTTCTAAGCGGCATCAAAATAGCTTAATTTTAAATAGCTTGCAAATGTGAGCGTCTGGTGTGCGATACTTTCAACTGTCATGTGCGCGTGGTGTCGCAGCGCATCTGGTGTGTGAACCTCAGTATGGATACGGCACTTTCCGTCTGCCGATCACAACAGAAAAGGAGCTGCTTAGAGTCGCAAGCTCTAATGTGGTAATTTGGTGCAGAGCATGAACGGGACACAACAAAGAAAGGGGCTGGGTCTGCTTCCTCCATGGGCAGCGCTTGCAGGTTTACACAAGGCTCGATTCTGGCACCTCTTCTGTTCAACCTTTACATGCTTCCTCTGAGCCAAATAATGAGAAAGAACCAAATCTCCTACCACAGCTATGCTGATGACACTCAGATCTACTTAGCCTTACTGCCTAATGACTACAGCCCCATTGACACCCTCTGCCAATGCATTGATGAAATTAACAATTGGATGTGCCAAAACTTTCTTCAGTTAAACAAAGAGAAAACTGAAGTTATTGCGTTTGGGAACAGAGATGAGGTTCTCAAGGTAAATGCGTACCTTGTTACTAAAGGTCAAACAACAAAAAATAAGGTCAAGAATCTTGGTGTGACTCTGGAGTCAGATCTGAGTTTCAATAGTCATGTTAAAGCAGTCAGTAAATCAGCATACTATCATCTCAAAAACATAGCAAGAATCAGATGCTTTGTTTCCAGTGAAGATTTAGAGAAACTTGTTCATGCTTTTATCAGCAGCAGGGTGGATTACTGTAACGGCCTCCTCACTGGCCTGCCTAAAAAGACAGTCAGACAGTTGCAGCTCATCCAGAATGCTGCAGCCAGAATTCTGACCAAAACCAGAAAATCAGAGCACATTACACCTATACTCAGGTCTCTACACTGGCTCCCAGTTACATTCAGAATAGACTTTAAAGTATTATTACTGGTCTATAAATCACTAAATTGCCAAGGACCTTAATGCATTACAGATATGCTCACTGAATACAAACCCAAAAGATCACTCAGATCTTTAGGATCATATAAACTAGAAGTTCCAAGAGTTCAGTCAAAGCAGGGTGAATCAGCTTTCAGCCACTATGCCCCTCGCTGCTGGAATCAGCTTTCAGAAATGATCAGATGTGCTCCAACATTAGGCACATTCAAATGAAGAATAAAAACACATCTGTTTAGTTGTGCCTTTACTGAATGAGCACTGTGCTGCGTCCGACAGATTGCACTATTATGTTTTTCTCTTCTTCTTCATTAAAATGAAGTGCCTCGGGCACCTAGGTGGGCCAGAGTCTCAGGAAAATGTGGGAGTGGGCTGGCCCAAATTACTGGCACACTTCGCTGACCAAAATTGTTTCCAGATACCCGACTCTCTTGACCAATGCCAACATGAACAGCAGAGATGTCTATCTGGACAAGTTGAGTGGATCTAGTAGACCTCTCCTAATAGAGATCTCCAAGTGAGTATGACAGAGGGACGTGATAGATTTAATTATACAGCATCTCACGCCTGATGAGGCGATGCTTTCCTGGTGCGTTATCCAGTGTGGAGGGGACAGCCTTAGCTCCAGCCAGCTGAAGGAGGATAAGATCACTCTAATCTGGCATGTCCCGGGTCCTTCTTGGAGAGAAGTACACCAAACAGCGAATAGACTCCACTTCAGGGCTTAGGCCTGTAGAGGGTGCCCTAGCATGAGTGATGGTGTTAACCAGAGAACTAGTAGGTTACCTAAGTTCTCCACATTCCATCTATAGACCACACGTGAGGATCCAGAGATCTGGACGCAGGTGCCAGTCCCAGAGAAGACAGTGCTTCTTCAAGAGGATATGCCAAGGAGGGGTCGTCACGAGGAAAAAGCGAAATACAGGTCCGGTTGAGTCGGTGAGGTGCAATAAAAAGACCTGCTCCCCGTAATATCTGTGCGAGTAGGCTCACTGGAGAAAATGCGTATTTACGCACAGCGCGGGTACAGCTGTCGTAGCCAGTGAGCCAGAATGCACCCATAACAGCTTGACAGCCAAGGGTGGAGCCTCCATTCTCCCCAGTGTGAACTGGCAGAAGAGTGCATCAGCTGCACAGGTGAGCTCGCAGAGGAAAGAATGACACGCGTCGACTTCCGCTGCGTATCACTCCAGAAGAGCAGATGGCGAGCGAGCTGAGACGTGCAGCGAGAACGGATACCCTCGTGCGGTTGATATACGCCACTGTCGCCGTGCTGCTCAGGATGGAGGATATGCCAATGCAATTTGGTTGCTTCCATGGACCCACAGCTGCAAGCCTGCAACACACGGCCCCAAGCACGTACTGGAAGCATCCGTCAGAACGACGACATGAGGTACCCAGGCCTGAAGAAACCCAGGGGCCATCCAGAGGCTAAGGGCCCGGCGACACAGCAGAGTGACAGTCACCTGGTGTGCGCCCATGTGCAATGCGGGTCTAGGGACCCGATTGTGAAGTCAATGCTGAGGTGGTTTCTTATGGAGCAACCCGAGTTGTGTGACAGTGGCTGTGGATGCCATATGCCCCAGGAGTCTCTAAAACAATATCAGTGGGACCACAGTTTCCTTTTCTAACTCTTTCAGACATGTCAGCATCAGCTCGGCACACTCTCAGAGTAGACGCACCATCATGGTGATTAAGTCCAGCTCCATTCAATGAATTACACTTTACAAGACATTTTTTTCATACTACTGAAAGCAGCAGCAGATAGGTTACCTCAGATCTTGAAAATAATATAAACCATTTGAAATGTAACTTTAGAACATTACGTTTGTAATGTTTATGCTATTTGCTAATTAATACCCACCTTATGTGGATCTCGGAATCTCATTTCTTATGCCTAGTTCAGACTGTGTAATTTTAGCCCCGATTTTGGCTCGCCGACAGGTTTTGAGAAATCGCAGACAAATGCCTGAAATCACAGGCAAATCGCTGCTCGTGCACGTGAGTGACAATCACACAGTGTGAACTTTCAAAGACTGAGAGAATCGCCAATGAGTCGCCGATGCCTGAGAGATATTTGACTAAATATCTGGAGCTGTCGGCGATTCAAATCATGCCGTGTAAATTGAGTTTTGACTGAAAATAACATCAGCGATCGCCTACAGCCAATGAGAGAGCAGCTTTCACTTGTGTGTGTGTGCGGGTGTGTATAGCTGTTGCAGGCCAGCGGGAGGCTGGGGGAGAAGTTAAAAGCGCTCTTTTTCGGTTTATTGTGACCCACGAAATACAGGAAAAACTATTGGAGGTTTGACAGGACTCAGGAGCAACCGTGTCTGTTTGACGTTTCATACAGAAAGAAATTAGTTTATTATCAACGTTGAGGAGAAATGGCTAATTCCCTTTAAACTCAGGTGAGCAAACATAAACATGTTCTACCCCATTAAAGGCTTATTTCTCATTATGTAGTTAATAACAAAAGATATACTATGTGTTTTTGGCTGTGAGACGTAGTTTGGACAAAGTTGTTGGCGATTCTTCCTATAGTAAAGTCATGCAATGTGAATGTCCCTGTCGCCGATCCATATTGCAGTGTGAACAAAGCAGTGACGAAACGCTAACCCAGATAGTCATGCAGTGTGAAAACATCCGTGACACAACTACTTTGAAAATCATGGAGTCTGAACTCGGCATTAGGCTGCTACGGTCTACTGGAGGATGCATTTCATGCATGGATGCATGTTTTGAAAAACTTTGCGCCTTAATGAATCATACCAAGGAAACCCTGGGTGTTGAAAAATAATTGGCTAAACTGGCATTATTTTTTTTCAGATAAAGAATATTTTTTATGTAGCATGTTTCTTTTATGGTATTATTATGCTTTAGAAAATATTATTGTGTTTGTGAAATTACAATATTTTTCATTTAACATATGTTTATTTATATATATTAAAACACGAGTGTATGTACTGAAGTAATTATGATGACCAAAATTAAGTAATTGCTTAAGATTTGTATTGATTAAGTAATGGATTGATTTGTGTTATGATATGATACAGTATACAACGGTTTGCTAAATTCCCTACTCAGACTTCACTAATTTTCATTTATATCACACAATAGTTAAGCAGTTGCACTTTCAGGGTCACGGTGGGTGTATAACCAGTGGAGGCCAGTATGAATTATGGGACATTTGCCTGCATGTGGCATCCATTTGGAGCTCGAGTGTCACCTTCCTCCTTAATAACACCCACGACCTAGAGAGAGTCACTTTAGCAATCCACTGATAAATCAGTGTTAAATGTCATATGCCGTATATGAGCAGAGGGTGGTTGAGAACATCACTGATTTCTGACGGCCCACAATGCACTATTATACACCTCCACACACACACACACACATGCTCCAGACTTGTCACCAGAATTAGATTTAAACACTTTTTGGGGGCTGGAAACACTTTGGTTCGGGTCTCACGCTGAGGCTCATTCGCACGACTGCTCCAGAGATAAAGATTTGAAAAAGTTCATTACTTAAAATAGCTGTTCCCCTGCCAGGCTGCCAGCCATCACGA